>NW_027495594.1:0-230966 GCF_021521415.1 Bidens hawaiensis | reverse complement strand
CTTTAGACCAACTGTTGCAAATGCGGGAACGTCCCAAGTTTGCAAGGGACATTGCGGAAGCAATCGCCCCGAAGAGTGCCAAACAGATGTCCAACATCGGCACTTATGATGGTATATCCGACCCAGATGATCACTTGAACAGATTCATAGCGGGGGCAACCGTCAGCAACTGGACGAAACCCACGTGGTGTATATGTTCCAGATGACGCTGGTTGGAGCGGCCAGGGTGTGGTTTGATCGTTCGTCCGGTCACCACATCTATGATTGCGGACTTCCAACACAAGTTCAGCCAGCACCTCAGCCAATAGAGGAAATATACTGAAGAGCAGTGGACGATCCTCAACTGCGTTAGAGAAGAGGATGAATCTTTACTAGACTTCATCACTCGTTTCAACTCGAAAAAGCTGAGTCTGGGCACCATAAGCGAAGATCTTGTTCGCGCCGCTTTCATCCAGCGGCCGAATACCCAGAGCTTATCCGCACGTTGACGGGTAAAGACGGCATGCCATCCACATGGGATGCCATCATGACGGCGGCCAAGCGCTTTGCCGAAAGCGAGAAGCAACTGGGTAGAGATCTTCCCAGAGTACAACCTCTACACGCAGAGGACTAGAGAAAACAACGTCGACCGCCCGGCAAAACAAAAGAGGAAGCTAGGTATTTGGCAGTCAAGGGTAAAACTTTGACAGCTCATCCAGCTCTCGCCCTCTAGTAGGCGGAAGGGATAACACGCACCCATCAAGCCGAAACCCCCGGTGGACGCCAGCTCACCAAATGCGTCACGAGATATTCCACCGAGAAAACTCCTATGGCCAAAGCAATGGTCCGCGCAGCGACATACGCGGATCAGAGCAAATCCTGTGACTTCCACGGGACAAAGGGTCACACCACTGAGGAGTGTATATCCTTGAGGGATATTGTTGAAACATTCGTCAAGGATGGAAAACTTACACACCTTGTGGCATCAATCAAGAATGGAGGGAAGAATGATAACCGATACAAAAGCAGACGGACGAAAGCCCGTTGACATCAACATCCACATGTTCATAGTAACGTCAGAGGAAGAAAAAGACGAACAGACAGAACCATGCGCGTGGAAGGAAGCTGAGGTGCGCTTCCCGCGAGTGCCAGAAGGACCCAGCAAAGAAGGCCTATCGTCATCAAAAGCCAGCTGGGCACTACATCACTTCCCGCACTCTTGCTGACAACGGCGCCTCGTTCAACGGTTATGTACAGGCAGTTATTCGACAAGCTAGACGACGAAGACAAGGAACGCCTGGAAACGGTCTAACGCCTCGATGGAAGGGTTCGACGGCAGCACAAACACCCCCTGGGTATCCTATCATTCCCGTCATTCTCACAGACGGGAAACAATCCCGCACAGAAGACGTGGACTTTGTCGTAATGAGGAAGCCACACACACATACGACATTCTCTTCGGGAGAGACGGATGGCAAGATTCAATGCCGTGGTATCTTCAGTCCACGGCATGATGGGATGGCCAACAGCTGAGGGTGTAGCGATGATCACCGGTATCTCCCAGGTATGCATCGCATCTGTCTCATAATACCCAAACCAAAGATGGCTAAACCAACCATCACCAAACCAGAAGAATGGCCTTCAATGGCAAATACCGTGACCAGGCTGTTACCATTGGCCCAACAGTCACTGATCCTACGTGCACCTTACTCAAGACGCTTACTACAGAAAGACGCTGACATCTTCACGTGGACACCAGCTGACATGACTGGTGTACCTCGAAGTAAGGCAGAGCATAAGCTCAAGTGTGACCGCGCTTTTACGCCAGTCATACAAAGGAGCGCAGAGTGAATGGGGGCGGAACAAGCTAACGCGTGTAGAACCCAAGTCAAGGACAACTCCTTGACGCGGCATCGTACGCGTTAGCAGATATCAAACATGGGTTGCAAATCCCGTCATGGTACCGAAGTCTAACAAACAATGGCGCATGTGCATAGATTTCAAAGACTTAAACAAAGCATGCCCCAAAGATGATTGTTACCCGTTACCCGAAATTGATCTTAAGGTAGATTCGTTAGCACCGTTTCGCCTTAAATGCTTCCTTGATGCGTATAGAGGGTACCATCAAATCCACATGCCGTTGACGATCAGGACAAAACCGCATTTCGGACGCCCGATGGCACATTTTGTTATCAAAATGATGCCATTCGGACTTAAGAATGCCGGTCCACATACCAACGCCTGATGGACAAAGAGTTTCATGCCCAAATTGGGAGGAACTTGGAAGTCTACATGGATGACTTGGTCATCAAAAGCCCTGACCCAGAAACGATGTTGAAAGACATCGAAGAAACTTTCAACACGCTCAGAAAGATAAACATGAAGCTCAACCCGAGCAAGTGTTCCTTTGGGATGGAAGAAGGGAAGTTCTTAGGAGTCATTGTTACTAAAGATGGCTTCAGAGCGAACCCTGAAAGGGTCGAAGCCATTATCAAAATTGAATCACCTACTACCATCAAGCAAGCTCAGACACTGAATGGGACGCCTAGTCGCACTTAACCGCTTTTTGGCAAACCATGCGGATAGGTTGTTCCCATTCGTGTCAACATTGAGAAACTGTTTAAAGAAAACGCACTTCCGCTGGACACCAGAAGCGGAAGCAGCTTTTCAGGAAATTCGGTCACGATTGATCGAACTCCCCAACGCTCACAGCACCAGAAGCGGGGGAGGAATTAATCTATGCCTTTCCGCCACAGATAGAGCAACCGGGGCAGTCCTGCTAGTAGAGCCAAAAGGCATCCAGATGCCAATCTACTATGTTAGCCGTGTCCTAACAGACGTAGAACCCGGTACTCTACCCTGGAAAAATTAGTCTTAGCACTTGTACAGGCTTCACGCAGGCTAAGACGATATTTCCAAGGTCACCCATCACCATTCTCACCAACTTCAAACTCGCAAACATTCTAGGCAAACCCGAATTGTCAGGACGCCTAGCCAAATGGGCAATAGAATTGGGAGAATACGCGATAAAGTACAAGCCGAGGCCAGCCATAAAAGCCAGGTCTTGGCCGACTTTATTGCAGAAGTCCCCGCTTGCGCGGAGAAAGAGTGCCAGGAGGAGGCTCAACCCTCTCCAGCACAGGACATCGATGATGCCTGGCGACTCTACACTGATAGAGCAGCCACAACGAGGGCTCAGGCGCAGGGTTGAAACTAACCAACCCAGCAGGCCAAGAATACACTTACGCTATTCGACTGGATTTTCCAAGTACAAATAACGAAGCGGGGTATGAAGCATTCTTGGCCGGGCTGAGAATTGCGCGTAAGATGGGAGTGAAAAACTTGGAAGCCCATGTGGATTCCATGTTAGTAGCCAACCAAATAAACGGACGTACACGGCCGCTGAACGACACAATGGCCCTGTACCTCGCACAAGCAAAAACTCTTATGCGCGACTTTAACGATTGTAAGGTCATACACGTCAAGCGTAGCGAAAACAAATCTGCGGATGCGTTAAGCAAGCTTGCATCATTAGCCTTCACCCACTTGGGAAAGGACATCCGCATTGAACTCCTTGGAGCACCATCAGTCCCGCACAAGGAAATCTGTGTCATCCAAACCGGCACAGAAACGTGGATGACACCAATAATAAATTACCTTGCGGCGGGTATACTACCAGAGTCAAAAACACAGGCAAGAAAAATACGCTGTAAAGCACTGAACTATCAACTCATCGATGACATCCTTTACAGGCGTAATTTTCTTGGCCCACTCCTAAGATGCGTGGACAACCAAGATGCTGGCTACCTCCTAAGGGAAGTGCACGAGGGCATCTGTGGAATACACGCAGGTCCACGCGCTGTCGTAGCTAAGCTAAATAACGCGGGATACTTTTGGCCGGTGATGCATACGGATGCACTGGCATACATCAGAAAGTGTAGGTCTTGCCAACTCTACGCACCCAACACGCATCGCCCGAAGAATGAACTTGTTCCAGTCACCTCTTCATGATCATTTCAGAAGTGGGCCATCGATGTGACAGGCCCATTTCCCACAGCAGCAGGGAACGTTCAGTTTCTAGTGGTAGCCATCGACTACTTCACCAAGTGGATAGAAGCAAAACCCTTAGCCCAAACAACCGCAAAACATATCAAAAAATTTATTTGGGAATTTATTATTTGTCGTTTTGGACTTCCCCAGAATTTGGTGAGCGATAACGGCACCAACTTTGCTGACAAGAAGCTACAAAAGTGGTTGGAAGAACTTCAAATCACCCACACCTTTACCTCAGTCGCGCACCCGCAGGGTAATGGTGAGGTGGAAAGAGCAAATAAGAGCATCGTCGACGGCATAAAGAAAAGACTCTTGGAACACAGATCCGGCTGGGTGGACGAAGTTCCACACGTCCTTTGGGCAAACAGAACGCTGAAAAAGGCCAGTACGGGAGAAACCCCGTTCAGCCTCACTTATGGCACTGAAGCCATGGTCCCGGTCGAAATTGGTTTACCCTCACCAAGGGTCTTGATCCAGCCAGAAGACAATGATGCGGAAAGACGGTTAGACCTTATGCTAACCGAAGAACGCAGAGACTTAGCCGCAGCGCGTGAAGAGAACTACAAGCGACAAATGCAAAAGTACTACAACACGCGGGTAAAACTCTGCAACTTTAATGTCGGAGACTACATACTGCGTAACAACGAGGCTTCGAACCAAGAACGCCCAGGAAAGCTGGCCCCGGTCTGGGAAGGGCCATACATTATCAAAGAAGTTTTGGGAAAGGGCGCATACCGGCTCGAAAGGCTCGATGGCACCCCCATCCCAAGAACATGGAATGGAGCTCAATTACGCAAATGTTACATGTAGATCAATTCCAAACTTATAAAGAAAAGGCCTAGAGCCACTTCTAATGGAAATGATTCTCCTTTATCACATTGTGTTGATAGCCTTACCTTTATACTTATTCAAAACACTGATATGCCGGTATTCACCACATAATTAAGTGGGGAAGTAAGTCGTTGCGTGTGGAAGGCGGCAAAACCCGCATAAACACAAGAAACGGCAAAAATTTCTAAGGAAAAGATGAGGAAAACCTTCACGCAGGTCAGTTATAGGTAAAGTTTGGTCATCCCACTAAATGAAAGTGACGGTCCTACCCGCACAATCATGATAAAGGAAACTGAACATCAACCTATTGACAACCGCGCGTCGAAAGGTTAACTTATTTAAAACACTTAGAAAATTTCTAAGGAAAAGATGAGGAAAACCTTCACGCAGGTCAGATATAGGTAAAGTTTAGCCATCCTACTAAGTGAAAGTGACGGTCTTACCTGCACAATCACGAAAGAGAGAGCAAAACTTTAACCTATCATCTGCCACGTTGAAAGGTTAACTTATCCAAACTACTCAAGAAATTGCTAAGTTAAACTAAAATATGCGTGAAACAAAGATTCAAAAATAAGAGGGAATATACCCCTTACATTGGTAACCAAGAAACCGTAAGACAAGTGCGGGTACAGTGTCAAGGCGAAACCCTTCACATACTTAACACCTGCAGGGAATTGAAGCCAAGAATACCTTGGTAACCAAGAAACCGTAAGACAAGTGCGGGTACAGTGTCAAGGCGAAACCCTTCACATACTTAGCACCTGCAGGGAATTGAAGCCAAGAATACCTTGGAAGTCAAGTAACTATAAGACGAGTGCGGGTACAGTGTCAAGGCGAAACCCTTCACATACTTAGCACTTGCAGGGAATTAAAACCAAGAAGGATCTTCTGGGCCATGCTTGTGGAAAGGGAAATAACATCCCCGCATAGCGGGAACGTTGAGAACTAGATTGTTTGAAGCTCCAAGATGGAATTGGTTGTTTAACATAATTGATCACTATGTCTAAAACTACCAAAACCTCGTGGAGAATCTACACAAGTGAAACTCAACGCTCCTGACTTGCGAGGAGGTTACACACCTACCCGCATCATACCCAAAGATCAAGCAGAAAAGTCGGGAATTTCTGCACGTGACATTAGGAAAACCGCGGGAAGAATCCCCACGGAAAACCTTAAAACTAAAAACCCTTTTCAAAACCCCTTGCTTAAGTCCAAAAGTTCACCTCACTTATTAACAATTCATGAGAACAACATTGGACTGGGGGGACTTGAAGAGGTATGTCCCAGCAGAGCCCAGTTGGACCCGCAAGACTCACCTTGAAGAGGGACGTCTGCGCAAAGACCAACTGGTTCCGCAGGACCCACCATGCTCAGAGAGATGAAGACCTTACGCGCAGTACGCCAGCTGTTCCCGCAGGAAAAGCCTCCCAATGGTGAAGTACCCCGCCTGTTCCCGCAGCTGCGGATACAAGCCATCAGGGAAGGCTACCCGCACTAATAGTAAGGCTACACGCACAAGGCACTAACTCTCAATAATTCAGTAATGTCACCTGAAGAAGGAATGAGCAAGGCGGGAATACTCCCGCCCAAATGAGCCAGTCCGTACGCTTCTGGAGGATCTTTTGTACTATACCTGCCAAGGTATGGACAAAATAGACAAGATCTGACCAAAGCAGCCCATCACAGGGTGACAGCTCACTGACAACAGTACGAGGAGGAGCACGCTCTAGTACAAAATGTCACTATCAGCCGCTGCCTACTCACCAACCCTCATCGTGGCACGTACATAGCCTGCAGTTGGTGGAAAAGGAATAGTACACAGCCGGCCATGTCACTATCAGCCGTTGCCTACCCACCAACCACCAGCACGGCACGTGCGTAGCCCACAGTTGGTAGAAAAGGAATATTATACAGCTGGCTGTACCTGCTTGGAAACCTACCTTCGGCTATAAATACTCCAACACCTTGGAACGGTATCATCATCTTATATTATCTGAGATCATCTGATATTATCATATATGCTCTAGCTATTTCTCTTAATATACACTTATATTCAGAGCAATATAGTCTGATTCTCACGCCGGAGGGTGGTCACAAGGAGGTACCCCTCCTCTCAGTGACGAGCTCACGGTGTTTGTTTTGCAGGTCATCAGAAGAATAACCATCTTTGCCGGACCTAACCCTCGTGGGAAACATCTATTTAACCCTAAGATTATCCGTAATCTGCCGGGGTTACTTAGTGTTTCTTCAGCCTCTGTATTTATCTCTCACTAAAACCTGGTTTTGGTTGGAGAAAAAGGCTACTGTATGTTTATTCTCCAATGAGTTTGGAGGATCTTTTGTATAGTTTATACTATTATATATTTATTATATTTAGGCACTAGGAGGAAATTAATATTTCTGAAGTGTTTATGTTGATGTTGATTAAATGATTTATTTATATAAAGTTGCATTATCATTATTACTAAGCAAAACTAGGTATAAAAGTTTGGAGCCAATGATCCTTATATCAACGGGTTAAGATGAGATATTGAAAGAGTTCATATAAAATGGAAGGTTTTAGGTTTAAGTTCCACTCGTGACAAAAAAAAAACAAACAAATAAATAAATAATAGGGTTCTATGTTGGGTTAGTGACCAAGCAATAATCTTTGCATGTTATGGGTCTCACTAAACCCGTATAACCTTTAAATGATTTATATCATTTCATTTATTTGTGAAACCTTTTATCATCAAACACTAATTTAATTTCTACTCTATACATATTCTCCATCGCCGGTCTATCCTCTCCATCACCTGTTAACTTCTGATTACCACTCGTCATCATCTACCTCCCCTCTCATGCATCAACTACTATCGTCACCTATATCAGCCGCCCATTCTTTGTTGTATTTCTTCTGAATCACCAAATGAATGCTGATTAATCTGCCACCGGTTCAGAACTGGTCACCCCTTACCTCCTATTTTATTTATGAATCCTATCCAGTTCAACTTGTTTTCATGTTCATCACTCATACCACCACCACCACCACCACCATGCTAACTTTGGTTTCAAGCCTAGAACGGTTATTATTGGTAGCAGATTACTAACATACTATGCTATCTTAAATTTATAAAAGAATGCCTAATTTAGTTTTGATCTCAATGCTCTATGATACAAACACGGGTTAAATGGTGGTTCATTTAAAATTTAAATGAACAATTCATGAATATAAACGAACATAATTGAACATGGGTAAACAAACATATTTGAACAAAAGTAACAAACATAAACAAATATAAATATACTCAAAGGAACAAATATAAAACTGTTTTTTGATGATCCATTCAATGTTCTATCCAAAATGAACGTAAACTAACATAGCCAAACATAAATTGATCAAAATAGGTCTAAGTATATTACAAACTTTCTTACAATGAATTAAATTAAAATCTAAAAAAATATATTCACAATAATAGAAATAACTAATGTTTAAGAAAAACTCGTAATACGAGGGCTAAACCTTAGTTATATTTATATTTAGATACTAAGAGGAAATAATAATAATAATAATAATAATAATAATAATAATAATAATAATTATTATTATTATTATTATTATTATTATTATTATTATTATATGTGTTGCATGATTATCTGTAATAATGGCGATTTATATTAACGCATATGCCCTATTCCTCAAGACATGTGTCGTACCAGATGCCTTTCTATATGATCGGTGAGGGGTGCCTAAGCTACTATGTACAATAAGCTCCTATGTTTATTTTTACTTTGTTTTAGTAGGAAAAAACGATTTGATAACTTTTTCATCTATTTATACTAAGAAAAACTGTATTGATTTTATATATAAGTTTTAAGTTTAAACTTATTTATTAACGTGGGGGGTTGTAAATTACTTATTTAAAATAAATAAATAAATAAGTTTACCTTAGAAACCTTTTAAGAAACTATAATATAATAACAATTGCTATATTTATTTATGTGAAATATATACTATTCTACCACTATATATGATTGAGATCAATTCACAAATATACTTAAGAACTCTTATATTACAAGAAGAGTTATTTAAATTCTAAATTGTTAAAGAACTGCCATGTTAAAAACTTTATTAGAGGAAAACCTTACATTAAACAACTTTAAAAGGAAAACGGAATGCAACATCTACATAACTTCCCTTCATGTCAAACACTTATGAACCATTACAACTTTAGCTCATCTTTCATTCCCGTGTCATGAACATGAGACATGACTGCTTTTGTTAAAAGATTTACTAATTTCTTTTTCTTTGAGTTCGCTATAGAGGTAGATTGAAAATTTCGTTTGACACGTGAGGAATACTAGAGGACAAAACGGGTGAAAGTTGCTTCTATCCGTATAGTGTTAGAAATACCCGTGTATTTTTTAACCCAGTTATTGTTCTCATTGAACCCAAATATTTATTTATATATATATATATATATATATATATATATATATATATATATATATATATATATATGAGACATCAGCTTTAGTTCTGTTGTGGCCATTGATAGCATATTGGTCCACACTGTTAAGTGGTACTTAAGAATCGCATTGATTAATTCCACCATGGTCTATATAACCACTTTAATCAATTATAAGCCAACACATTTTAAGCATCGAAAAGCCCTTACAAAACTTTTTATAATAAAAATAACCTCTTTCCGTGTATGATACGTGTAAGATTGATAGATGACCATGAAATTTATATTCGAATATGTAAAGAATACATTTATCTTCCTGAATGAAAAAGCCATTCATATGCCTTAGATAGGATCATAGAAATATAGAGGCTTATCCACAATATGGTGGATCACCTTTATAATCCCTACATTATTTAAGGTTACTGAATATATTTATAAAACAATCATGACATATATAATGTGAACAAAATAAATAACAGGAGCTTATCCATGCATGTTTTATCTCTTTGGACTTTCGCTTTTGGCTCAACTAAGATAACACATCGCATACGATTTGCAATGCTAAATGGCCGTTTGGTTATCAAAATGTTTTTGAATTGAATTAAAATCAAACAACAAAATGGAATTCGAGTGAACTGAAGTTAGTTTTGTTGGACGTAATTTCTATCTTAATATGCCCATCACGTGTAGGTGACCAGGTTAGATCTATTGGGCCTATAGAATTAGGGTTTTATTATATTTGGTAATGTTTTGGCTAGCAAGTTAGGTTAGTCTATATAAATAAAGATATGTTAGACATTATAGATTGTGTATTGTGAGATACAACCAAGTTAGGGTTAATCTAGAGACACACGATGAGATGTAACCGAGTTAGGGTACATCAAGAGCCAAACCAAGCTAGTGTTTGAGAGTTTGTAATCAGTTTTTTGGAGTGATATTTTATGAGTAATATAAATGAGAGATAGTCGTTTACTTCGTGTTTGATTATCAATCTGGGACTTGAATTGGTATCAGAGTCAAGTTCAAGAGAATTGGTATAAGAACCAAGTTCAAGAAATCGATAATCAATCGGCGGTGAGTGGTGGCTTGAGGAGGTGCTATCAATCGGCGAATATCGGAACTAAGTTTGGTGTGTATTGATACGTCAGGTACGGGGATGCAGCGAGTAGGCTGTTCGTGTGGCGATAACTCGGAAACAAGTTGGTTTTCGATCGGTGCTATTCCAGAGGTTTTTCGAAGAAACATACTGGGTTTCTGTTGCCATCGATTGAAGAACTATATTAGGTTCACAAAAGTCAACAAAGGAAAAGAAAGTTAATCATGGGTTGCGAATGCTTCCATGTTTTCCTAAGTTTATGAAGTGCTGGTTTTGTGATTAAATAATTACACAGTCACAATGGCAAAGGTTAAACAAGTTGGTTAGACCGGGTTTTTATGAGTTGAACAAGCAGGTTTAATTTAGAGTTCGTCTTTTATTTAGGTTGAACAAGTTGTGTTTTAACCAAATTATTGATTTAAACGATGTGCTCGTGTTTTGATTCGGGAACAAAAGAAGATCAAGGAAGATTGTTGTTCGCTCGATTAGATGACCGAAATTGCAACCAGAGGAGTGGATATGCGAGTTCATACGACCAAGGGAATGGTCGGGGACAGTGTCACAGAGGTAGTCGAGTTCAAGAGAGCCGAAAGAACACAGTCATGGATCAAGAGGAGTTCCGGGAGATCAAGACTAAGATGGTTGTGAAAGCTGAGAAAGTCAAGATCGTTGGTCAAATCAAACAGATAAAAGAAGAGAAGTTTGGAGACAAAGATCTGTCTATTTCAAGTCGATAATTAGGGGGTGATTGTTGGACGTAATTTCCATCTTAATAGGCCCATCACGTGTAGGTGACCGGGTTGGACCTATTAGGCCTATGGAATTAGGCTTTTATTATATTTGGTAATGTATTGGCTAGTAAGTTAGGTTAGTCTATATAAATAAAGATATGTTAGACATTATAGATTGTGTGTTGTGAGATACAACCGAGTTAGGGTTAATCTAGAGATACACGATGAGATGTAACCGAGTTAGGGTTTATCTGGATGCAACCGAGTTAGGGTTCATCAAGAGTCAAACCAAGTTAGGTTTTGAGAGTTTGTAATCAGTTTTTTGGAGTGATATTTTCTTATTAATATAAACGAGAGTTAGTCGTTTACTTGGTGTTTGATTATCGATCTGGGACTTGAAATTCCACTAAAATTTTGTGCAATAAGTTGAAATGTTCAAAAAGAACAAATTATAAAAATTATTCTCGATCTTTCCCTTCTCGACCGGAATCTCTTTCTCTTGTTGGTCACTGAATCCACTTACCCCTTCTGTCTTCTCAGGCATCATAAAAACCAATTTCATAGTTGGATTATCAACTACTAGATTTGACTCATCACTGATCGAACATCGGAGGTTCCTTTTAATTACCTTTTAATCGATTTCTGATAGTCTCTAGAATCATACACCAATAACTTTCTCAAGTATTAGCAACTAAACATACACACAAACTCATGCGAGGCAACTCTTATTACCTATCGGGGTAAGCATGTTTGCAGTATGCCTAGCTACTACACACCATATTTGTAAGGATCCAGACACAGAAGTATTTTAGCCTGAGTGTCAGTTACTACCTTCACCTTTGTCAAACGTTTTAAGGGTTTTCATATAATCCTATGTGAACATGTTTTTACTCTTTAAATATGGATAAGCGTATCGTTGAATTAAAAAGAGTAAACAACTTGTAAATGATAGGGTGTATTCACCTATTGTTTCATTATATAATCTTGGTCAATCTCGACACTTGATTATTATAATAGGTTGTCGTCAATACCTAGATCGTCGAAGGATCTAGCTTCAGACCTTGCAGGGCCTGATTTATCGTTCCAAACCTTGTTTAAACTCGTTACGACTGGTTATCATATCGTTTCATTTTATAATCTTAGTCAATCTCGACACTTGATTATTATAATAGGTTGCCGTTAATACCTAGATCGTCATAGGATCTAGCTTAAACCTTGCAGGGCCTGATTTATCGTTCCATACCTTTTTTAAACTCGTTTCGACTGGTTATCAGGTTTAAAACTTTATTTCCTTTAAATAATCAAATTTGTCTTTAGACTGTCCGTCAAATACATTATCCGAACTTTGACCAAAACAAGCTTTAGACGGGCCATCATAACATCAGATGTGCCGTCAGAATGATTAGACGGTCTATCTATCCAATTGATCAGCAAACCTCCGTCTAAGGCAACCACTAGACAATCTGTTAGAACAGTTAGACAGTGTGTCTAACTGTCTGTATAGACACTGCATGGATGGTGAAACCAAAAGAATAAGAAAAGATACTCGTTTTGAACACTATGTGCGAAGACTAATTTTTGCTAATTAATATAAGGGAAATGCTAACACGTATAAAGTTTAAGCATTGTTGCAATGTATATCCAAGACTAGGCGAGTGTGGTTCTAGTGTTAAGCATTAAGACCAAAAGACAATAAATTTACATGACTTAATAACATGTTAATTGTCATTTGGTTATATTAGTGAAACACAAAGAAATCTAAAACTTGTAGCAGTCAGCCAACCATCATGCGTTTCTATATCGTTAAAAATACAATCTCTCTCTCTCTCTCTCACTCTCTGTTGTTGATTTAGAAATTTTGTCTTATTAGTGGGTATAAATTCGTAAATACAGATAATATAATTTAAAATTGTAAATTATTGTTTTTAATAAAATATACGATGTTACAACCATTGAATCTGAAAGAAGGTAAAGCGAATAACATAATTATTATTATTATCAACAACAAGTGTGATGTGATGAGGGACCTTAATGACATGCAATATGGAAATGTTTAAAGAAAGTGGGCATCTCACTTTTGTTCTATAATAGATGGAAACAACCTCAAAAGCATAGGATGGAAAAACACAAAATTTCAATCAATTAATTTTTAGAATCTAAATTCCAAGAATCAATGCTTTGAATAAAGTAAAAAAAAAAGGGTTCTTGTTTTTGTAGAATATTTGCAAAGATGTTAAATTGGTTGTTAGATGTTAGCATCACACAGATGGAAAGATTCTTGAGGAGTCATCTTCATAGGCTCCACCATTGATGGCAATCCAATGGACTTTTCATAATCAACAAACTCCCAAAATGTTAATTTGTAAAACCATCAATATTTCCTTTTGTCACCAGTTAATTCGTGTGTTGAAGAGGTATGTACCCGCCTCAACACCGAGCGAGGCGGGTCAACCCACAAGATACAGACAAGAGGCTTGAAATCAAGACATTACGAAGGCACAAAGCCAAAACCTATGCGCATGGCGCATATCACATATGCTCAGGCATCATATGCCCAGGCACCACACATGCTCAGGCATCATATGCCCAGGCACCACAGATGCTCACGCATCACATATGCTCACGCATATCACATATGCGCGTGGCGCATCCGCGCATGGCGCATATCACATGCTCGTGCATATCACATCTGCGCATGAAACATCTGCGCGTGAGAATAAAGAGAAGACCTCGCGCATCCTCAGGATAGGCGCGTATCACACATGCACATAATCAACCTCATCCTTATCCAAATCAGGATTAGGGCAACCTTGATTGTGCACGTCAGACAACCTTCCAGAAGGTATCTTTTTAAAGAATAAGAATATGCTGATGTTGACAGCTGCCAAATGAAAGGTGGACAACTCAGCATAACCCATGTGCTACCACGTGATTATAACCAATGAGAAAGCACCAGGTGTCCCAGAGGACACGTGGCGCAGAGCAATTGGAGGAGGCCAACAAGGCTGAGCCCAATCAGTGGAAACCCTAGCACTATAAGTACAGCATCAACTCCACAAGGAGAGACATTCAATCATACTCATTCACATTCAATCACATTCACTCACAGGCAGTTACAGTCAGTGACACACACAATCACAGCAAATTACAGAGTATTCAGCTATTAAGCAATACTCTCCAGATTTCTTTACTCAGATATTATTATCTTCTTCCACAAATACTTATTCTCACACCGGAGGGTTACCCCAAAGAGGACCCCTCTGTCCCTTTCTGAGGGGTAAGTTGACGGTGCTGTTCATTTTGTAGGTGGAAGAACACAGATCCAAGAAAACCATCGGTGAAATAGTATAATCACACCCGAGGAAAGTAGATCGTCTACCAGCGAGTCGATCCACGTTTCTTCATTGGCGCCATCCACTGTTACAACGGCAATCAGATCTCATCAGATCTATATATAAAAAAAAAAATCACCATGGTTTCTGGCGTTCATAACGTTGATCAAGTTCTGGAGGATATTGAACGTGAGGATGTTAATGAGGGACAGCAGTTTCTGAGGGGGCCGCGTGATTCTACGCGCACCACCAGTAACCGTCCCTTCATCACAACTCCTCACGGCCAGACTGAAACTCCTCCAGACGATCTTACGTTACAAAATCTTGCCGGCGCGAAACAAAAAGGACCAATGGGTCCAGAAGATGAAACAAATGATCCTAAAGAATGGCTCATAAACGAGCAGCGGCGTCTAATGGACAAGTACAATGAGATGGTCAAACAGAAAAAGCTAGCCGACTTAACACAAAGGCAAGCGTTTGATAAGCAAACTGTTCATGGAACAAAAAGGCCGCGCGCGCCGGAAGAAGGACATTCTGTTCACACTGCACACACTGAGTTCAGTGATGAAGAAGTGCACAGCATGAGGAAGACGCGAGATACTCATACAGGAGGCTCACAGCTCCGCGCGCCTGTGAACATGGCGCCTGGAGCCAGAGCCGATCTGGATATGCACATACCGTACAGCCCACCAGTTAGAGGACAAGTGGACGTAACCACACCGTACAGACCAGCCATCTTGGTGAAACATTCAAAGTTCACTGAGCGCATCGCTAAGGCTCCCATCCAGCACAAAACCAAGATGCCAAGTGGTTTGGGCAAATATGACGGCACAACAGATCCAGACGATTTCTTGCAAGGTTTTTACAACACGGGAAACCTAGAGAGCTGGACGATGCCAACATGGTGTCACATGTTTGCTCGCTGCCTAACGGGCGCGGCGCGTGTCTGGTTCGAGAGCTTGCCGACTGGGCAAATCGATGGGTTCGAGGAACTATTGGAAAAGTTCCAAGCCCACTTCGTGCAGCAGCGCAGACACACGCGCGACCCTGACGACATCATGCACTGCGTGCGCAGGAATGATGAAACGATTGAAGACTACATCACTCGTTTCAATCAGGAGTCTCTGGCAATCGGAGGTATCACTGAGCAACTATTGCGCGTGGCCTTTATACAAGGCGCGCGCAGTGATCAACTCTGCCGAGCTCTCGTAAGCAGAGATGGCATGCCCACCACGTGGGCCAAGTTAATGGAAGCATCGCGAGTCTTCGCGAGAAATGAAAAACAAATTGCCCAAGATAGGGCAAGAGAAAGAGCGCATAAAGCTGAGTCACCGCGCAGCAAAGAAAAGAGGGGCAAACAGAACTCCGTATGGTCCAGGTTGCAACCAACCAGTTTTTCTTCCGCAGAAAAGCAGGCGCAACCAAGCTCACCCCAGCCCCAGAAAGATGTTCGTAATCGCGGGGAGGGTGACAAGAGGGAGGGCGGCAGAGATCCTAACAGACCTCTGCCAAGAATATGGACTCCCCTCACTAAAACGCCTTCACAGGTGTTAAGCACTGAGAATGTCCAGTTCAAAAGCCCCAAGCCACTACATTACAAGGGACCATCAGACAGTGGCAAGTACTGTGAGTTTCACAAGTCCACAGGACACAACACTGATGCATGCCACCACTTGAAGGATGCAATTGAAAAAGATGTAAAATCAGGCAAGCTGGCTCACCTGGTAAAAAACTCAAGACCAGAAAATGAACAACCAGAAGGAGCCTCTGCCAGCAAAAAGTACAAAAGAATCTGTGTAGCTGAGGGAGGAAGGCAAGGGCAAACATCAAGAAAAAGAAGCGCGCAAATCCAAGGAGATTGGCGCGAGCAACAAGTAATCTTCTCAAGAATCAGGGGAGGCCCTTCAATTAGCAGTCCTCTAGTCATCACTACACACATTGCTCATTACGAAGTGTCAAAAGTCCTGGTGGACACTGGCAGCGAGTCAGACATCATGTATGAGCAATGTTTCAGGAAACTGGATCCGGCAGACCAAGCAAGACTTGAGATTGTGAATGCACCAATCTCTGGTGTTTCAAATGAAATCATTCATCCCCTAGGTCAAATACAATTTGAGCTAACTATGGGGGATGAGAAACACAAGCGAGCCGAAGTTGTTAACTTCTTGGTCTTGCCCACCACTTCTTGCCACAATATGATCTTGGGTAGGGGAACGATCGCCCAATTCAACGCCATACCGTCGCCAGCGCACGGCGCGTTGGGGTTCCCAACACCAACAGGTGTAACTTTTGTATACCGAGATCATTTGTGCGCAGTGACAAGTACTCCGCGGGAGGGGAGAATGAAAATTCCAATGGCAGAAAACGCGCCAGAGGAATGGATTCTCAACCCGAAATTCCCGGAGCAAAAAATCACAATTGGCGCTACGATATCAGACGACACGAGGTTGAGAATGAAAAGATTGCTCACAGCATATATGTCAGTCTTCGCGTGGCAACACTCTGATATGACTGGGGTTCTGCGAGAGACCTGGCACAACATTCTCTCAACACGTTCAAGTCTGTAGAGCCAATTGCTCAAAAGAAGAGAGTCATGGGGGATGAGAAGGCGAGGGCCATGAATGAGCAGGTTGAGTATCTATTGCGCGCAAACATCATCCGCCCGATACGATACCAGACGTGGGTAGCCAATCCTGTGATGGTAAAGAAAAGTAACGGGTCGTGGAGGATGTGCATTGACTTCAAAGACCTCAACAAAGCGTGCCCAAAAGATTGTTACCCCCTCCCAAACATCGACGCAAAGGTGGACTCCGTCGCGCCATTCAAGCTCAAATGTTTCCTGGATGCCTACAAAGGCTATCACCAGATTCAAATGGCACCACAAGATGAGGACAAGACCGCATTTAGAACCGACAAGGGTGTTTTTTGCTACACAAAAATGCCCTTTGGTTTGAAGAATGCGGGCGCCACCTACCAAAGACTTATGGATGCTGTTTTCAGCGAGCAAATCGGAAGAAACCTAGAAGTCTATGTGGATGATTTGGTGATCAAGAGCAGGGAGGAAAAGCAAATGCTCAAAGACATCGAAGAAACCCTTGGGCGCCTAAAGGAAGTTAACATGAAGCTCAATCCGAGCAAATGTACTTTCGGCGTACTAGAGGGAAAATTTCTAGGTGTAATGGTCACCAAGGATGGTTTCAAGGTGAACCCTGAGAAGGTGGAGGCCATCCTTGACATGCCCTCGCCATCCACCATGAAAGAAGTTCAGAAGCTGAATGGTAGATTGGTTTCAATCAACAGGTTCCTAGCGAACCATGCAACCAAATCTACCCCATTTGTCAATACATTGAGAAACTGCTTAAAGAAAAGTCAGTTCAAATGGACTCCTGAGGCCGAGCAAGCGTTCAGCGAGATTAAAGAATGTTTGATAAATCTACCCGCGCTCACAGCTCCACTTCCTGGTGAAACTTTGACATTATACCTATCAGCAGGAGAGCGCGCCATCGGCGCAGTACTATTGGTGGATCGCAAGGGAATCCAAACGCCAATATACTATGTGAGTCGGGTGCTGACAGATCCTGAGACGCGCTACTCCATCATGGAAAAGTTAGTTTTGTCACTAACACACGCGTCGCGCAAGCTTCATAGATATTTCAATGGTCATCCCATTGAAGTACTGACTGGTTACAACATCCAGCAAGTCTTGCGGCGCCCCGCGCTCTCGGGAAGGCTGACAAAATGGGCCCTGGAATTAGGTGAACACACGATCGCCTATAAGCCCCGCCCAGCAATAAAGGGGCAAGTTTTGGCTGATTTCATTGCAGAAATCCCCGAAGGAAGAGTTGAAGAGGCTCAGCGCGAGGTAGACCCTCCGCGAGCAAATGATGAAGAAAAAGTTTGGAGATTGTTCACTGACGGAGCTTCAAACAACGAAGGGTCCGTCGCAGGCCTCAAACTGGTGGATCCAGAAAATCATGAATATACTTACGCCATCAGGTTGGACTTCAAGAGCACCAACAATGAGGCTGAGTATGAAGCCCTGCTAGCTGGCCTGCGCATCGCGCACAAATTCGGGGTTAAAAAGCTAGAGGCCCATGTTGATTCATACTTGGTAGCAGCACAGGTCAATGGCCTTTATGATGCCAAGGAGAACACCATGCCTCTATATCTAGAGCAGGCGAAAAAGCTCATCGAGCAATTTGACTGCTTCAGAATCATTCATATTCCGCGCAGTGAAAACAAATCTGCGGACGCGCTGAGCAAGATGGCATCAACCAGTTTTGATCACTTTGGCAAAGATGTCAGGGTAGAAGTAATGAGCAACCCGTCGGTGGTAGCGAAGTCTGTCCTGGTAACTCATACAACCCCTTCATCATGGATAACTCCAATAATGGAATTCTTGAAGGAGGGAAAAGTACCAGATGATCGCGCACAAGCGAGGAAGATAAGACACAAGGCGCAGAACTATGAACTGCTTGATGGTACATTATATCGACGCTCTTATCTTGGGCCGCTCATGAAATGCCTAGATGCTGAGGAAGCAAGCTATGTGATCAGAGAGATACACGAAGGAATCTGTGGAATTCATGCTGGCCCGCGCATGGTGGTTGCCAAGGCAATGAGCGCAGGCTACTATTGGCCAGGCATGTACTTGGACGCTTTAAAAGAGATCCAAAAATGCAAAGCATGTCAGAGCTATGCGCCAAACACCATGCGGCCAAAGAACAACTTGATTCCAGTAACCTCAGCATGGCCTTTCCACAAATGGGCAATCGACATTGTGGGTCCCCTACCGCAAGCGCCTGGGCGAGTAAAATTTTTGGTAGTGGCAGTAGATTATTTTACAAAATGGGTTGAAGCTAAGCCACTAGCAAAAATAACAGCCGAAGCGATGAAGCAGTTTATCTGGAGCCACATCATATGCCGTTTTGGCTTGCCCATGGAAATTGTGAGCGATAATGGCAAGCAATTCACTGACAAGAAGATATCCAGCTGGCTCAAGGAATTGCGCATCAACCAAATTTTCACTTCAGTTTATCACCCTCAGGAGAATGGACAAGTGGAACGCGCGAACCAAAGCTTGCTGAATGGGCTGAAGAAAAGGTTAGAGGGAGAATCCCATTCTTGGGTCGAAGAGCTACCTAATGTCCTGTGGGCGCACAGGACATTAAGCAAAACCAGCAATGGCGAGTCCCCGTTCAGCCTAACCTATGGAACAGAGGCAATGATTCCAGCAGAAATTGGATGCCCATCCCACAGAGTGCTCATGATGAACAAGATTGATAACGAGCGCGAAAGGAGGTTGGATCTCAACTTACTTGAAGGGCGCAGAGAGGCGGCTATCATCAGTAAAGCCAAGTACAAGAAAAAGCTGGAAAAATATTACAACCAGCGCGTGAAAGAATGCCACTTCAAGAAAAATGATTTTGTCCTTCGAAACAATGAAGCTAGCCGCGCGATACCCCCGGGAAAAATGTCCCCCAATTGGGAGGGACCTTATCAAGTCTCGGAAGAATTGGGAAAAGGCGCATACGCTTTAAAAGATTTGAATGGAAAGAAGATCCCGCGCGCATGGAACGCGGCACAGCTTAGAAAATGTTTCATGTAAAAATGTCAAGTTTGTAATCAAGGCTTTTTAAGCCATTATGAATAATGATATGCGCTATCTTCTCTTAAAGTGGATTCTATTACCTTTTGCATACATGTTTCACACTTCCCTTTATTAGTTTTGAGCAATATGACAACATTGTATTGACATCAAAACGAAATAAAAACGAAGTAAAACATACATGCGCGAGCTTCAAGCTCAAACGCGTTAACGAGTCTTAACTCTAAAACGTCAGGGCCTTAGCCCAATTCTATTACCTTTTGCATACATGTTTCACACTTCCCTTTATTAATTTTGAGCAATATGACAACATTGTATTGACATCAAAACAAAATAAAACGAAGTAAAAAATACATGCGCAAACGCGTTAAAGAGTCTTAACTCTAAAACGTCAGGGCCTTAGCCCAAAATTATGAGCCTTAGCTCAGGGCCTTAGCCCAATGATGTGAGCCTTAGCTCAAATAACTCACAACATCCATCCTGCATGCTGCGCAGCCTGACCATAAAATACCTAAACACAACTAAGGCAAAGCAAATGCCAAAACATAGTTGTTAAGGTCTCAGGTCGAGGTCGCGCATAAAATTGTAATGGATATCTGAGTAACACATTGACACGTAAAGACTAAAAACTCATAATTCCATAAACGCGCGATAACGTCGCGCAAAAGAGGAATAATGAAAGCACCAAGACACGTGTCAACATAATCAAGATATGGCAAAATCACTTACAATACGGCAAGGGTTAAGTATAATAAATTCCTTACAACCTTGTTCTTATTCCAACGTGCAAGCATATCTTATATTCAACAAGCAAACATTCAATATAAAGAGATGAATGGGGAATGCGCAAGATGCGAAGAAGGGAAAAACAGAATTTCATTCCAAAGCATTGAAATTTACAAGTTTACAAGATGAGATACAAACTACAAATAAAAAAATAAAAAAAACATGAAGGGCTTCTCAAGTCTCCACGTCGACATCAGCCTCTTCATCATCCTCATCATCGCCCTCGGCATCTGGCGCAGCCTGCTCCTCGTCATCTCCAAACTGACCATAGTCAAGTTCTTCGTCCTAAATGGAGTCTTCTATCACGACAGTGTCAGGAGCGGATCCTTTGGCCACGCCAGAGCCGCTAGCAACGCCAGCATTCGTCGCGCCATCATCGCCGCCGCCAGCCCCTTCGCACTCGTCAAGTAATTTCTTTAGCGCGACGAGATCGGGCTGGTCAGCAAGCGCGGATATCTGCAAATCATAAGCGAAAATATGAGTACAAAAAGACTTAGAAAATAAGTCAAGGTAATCTCATAAAGGTTAAAATACCTGCGCAAGGATGGGAATGGGAGTATTCATATACTTCTCCCCCATCGCGGCCATGTCCGCGCAGGCAACGGAGCTCTGATAAGGGTACTCGGATGGGTTCTTCTTCAGCATGCCATATTCATAGCCATCCGTAAACCCTTCAGCTCGCCCCACCAAGCGCGCGGCAGCGTTGCAGTCCATCACAAGGGCCTGAAACTCGTCTGAGTATTTCATCGCGAAAGCGCAACGAGTCATGCCCTGTGAGATTAGCCATTGGCGATCCTGCGCGAGGCCAGCAACAGACGTCTCGAGGGCAGGAACCTGAGAGTTTAATAACTCAACAGTTTCCTTAGTCTTTTTCAGCTCCTCTTTGTCGGACGCTGCTGCCGCCAAGATTTCTTCTTTTTCCGCCCGCGCAGCATCAAGTGCTTCCTGGCTAGACGCTGCCGTCGCCAAGGCTTCATCTTTATCGGCCTGCGCGGCCGCCAGCTCCTTCTTCAGGCGCGCAACCTCACTCTCCAGTGATGATTTTTCAGTGATAGACTGGACAAGAGCTTGGTCACGCGCCTCCGCCTCCAGCTCCAAGTCGCGCGCTCTGCGCGCGTACTTGGCCGCGTCCGCCTCAGCCGCCTGCAGCTTCTCCCGCGCAGCCTGAAGCTCATGACCGCGCTTCACGAAGGCGCTGTTGGCGCTTGCCCTGTTCTCACTGAGCTCTGCTTGGAGCTTCTCAGCTCTCTCGCGAGCATCAGAAAGATGCCAAGCAGACACCTTAGCCTCTTGCTTGGCTTCCGCAAGAGCATCACGTACTTTTACGTAATCAGAGTGAAGCTCTTGGGAGGCAGCAAAGAAGGCCGACCCAGCAAACATATGATCGTTGAGCAGGTCGTCGCGAGCGCGGTCCTCCTGGAACCTCCTTTCAGATGGAGGCACAGCATGAGCCCAGAATTCCGCACACACACCCATGGACTGAAATGTGCTGTCTTCAGTAATATTCCATCTCGGGCGGTAAATGTGATCGGTTTCCTGCAAAAACAAAGAAATTATCTAAGTCATCAAAACACTAAGATGGAAGCCCGTGCAGCGGAGCAAAAAAGAACCTATACCTGCGGGGATGAAGCAGAAAAGTCAGCGCCAGCCCCACGAGAGGGCTCCGCCGCGAAACCTCGTGGCGCTGCAGGGCTGGCGCGGGCGCCATCGGAGTCTTCAGCATGAACCTCCTCATCCTCCTCTGAAATAGGCCTCTTCTCCTGAGACCTAGAATCAAAATCTGTCTCGCGAGGAGGGCTGTGCGCAGGAGGAGGTGAGGGAGGTCTCGACGCCGCCTGCTCCTTAGTAATCCCAATAAGGGGAGATTCATCGCTTGCAGGAGCAGGAGCAGAGCCAACGGCGCTGGCACCGGCGCCAGGAGTGCCGCCAGCAGCTTGTACGCCAGCTACGGCTTCTATGAAAAAATCAACAACAAGAAATGGTTCATGACTTGATCTAAAAGAAAGTCAGAAAAAAAGAGCGCAATACGTACCTTGGCGCAACTCCGTTCGCGAAGCAAACATCGCCATGAAGTCCATTCTACCCTTCTTTGAGGGTAAAACAGGAGACTTCGAAGCGACCTCCGGCGCAGCCTCGGCATCTTTTTGCGCTGTCGCCGGCTCTACAAACATTTGAGTGAGCAAAGATTCATTAGTAATTCTATCAGAATCGCGCTCATAGAACCATAAAAGATAAGCAAAGGATAAGCAAAATATACCTGTCGAAGGCGCAACACCGCTTCCCTTTTCCGCCGCGCGAAGGGAGGAGGTAGCGCCACCATATCTCAAGTGGACAGGAGGTCTGCCCACTTTTTGAGGCAGGGAAGACAAGGAAACCTTGGTGGTAAACCCCTGGGTTTTCCCAAATCCCCCCGCCTGAGTAGGAGGATCCTGAACAACAGGGGCATCATCCTTCTTCTGTTTCTTACTGGCCCCTGCGCCAGTTTTCCCCTTAGCTTTACGCTTTAGTTGGGGCGCCTCCTCCTCCTCCTCCTCTTCCGCGAGCTCCAGCTCGTAGTTTTCGAGCGCATCTACAATACATGCAACAGAAGTGTTAGCCAAATTTGGTATTATAAAGGCAAATGCATAAGTACAAAGGCTTACCAGGCGCATCGCTGTCAAACAGAAATCCCAGATCAACAGGGATGAACATGTCATCAAAGCGATTGGGGAAGCCAACCTCCCCAGCGCCCAGCGCGACGGATCCACCCTCCATGTGCTCATCATAGGCGGCATGGATATACTCCTTGGTGACTGCACAAAACAAGTCAAATGATATCAGCAAAAAGAATTATATTCGCGCAGAAGTAAAGCAATGAGATTAACTTACACAACCCGTCGACTTGGATAACGGGCTCAAGCACGCTGTCCGCCCACCTCTTGCTCATACCAACCCCCACCAGCGCCTCCTCACAAATGTTCTTGGCGGGGGATGGTTCAGCGGTCAGCTTATTAACCCAGGCGCCAGTTGGGTTCTTGAGGACACCCACATCCGCAGGCGCAGAAGAGATCGAGCGCATGGTCATACGGATGGGGATTACACCAGCCCTTATGTAAAACAACCTCTCAGACCAGTCATGAAGGCTCTTGAATGAAACAATGGAGCACTTCACCTTCTGACTGCGAGGAATAAATGAGAACCAAGAATCTTGGATCTTGGGCTTGTAAAAAAACTGAAAGCGCCGAGGGGTGGGCTCCTCGCGCTGGGATTTGCACATGAACTCAAAGTGAGTCATGCGCACAAGTCCAAACGGATGGACTTGGGATATATGAATCCCATAGAACTTAAGCAGTGCACCCACAAACCTTGTCATCGGGAGACGAAGGTTGCAGTGGGTGAAAATGGCTATAAATGGATATATAGACGGCAGGCGGGTCCGCCGCCGTTTGCCCGGCCCCAGGCAACATGCAGCCAAACACAGGGAGAAACCCCTGAGAGGCGATAAGGCTGTCAAGATCAGCCTGCCTCAGTTTGCAGGGGATTTCATTCCACCTCTTCACGGCCTTGGTCCTCCCTACCTCCTCCGATGAGACCTCAGCAGCCTTCTTCCCCTTGCCGGTCTTCTTCAATGTAGACATTACTAACGATTTTCTACGGCAATGGATGGGGGAGATTGTGTTGTCTGAGCTATCAGACATACAACTGTGACAACGAACAAGGGTTGCTTCTGAATAACAGATATTTGGGAAGCAGAACAAAGGTAATCAGAAGACAAAGAAAGAAAAGCTCTGAATAATAAACAAAAAGATGAAGAATAAAAAAAAAAAAACTCTAAGGGCTGGCTTTTATAGGCCCAGGAGAGAGAAAAATTGGTGCTGAACGGACTTCACGCGCCCCCACTCACAGGTGTAAGCCAATGCGAGCGCGACACGTGTCCCTGACAACAGTGTGAGGGGACACGAAAAGAAATAATACAGCTGTTACCAGAGTTCACGCGCCACCACTCGCAGGAACGGACCAATGCGAGCGCGACACGTGTTCCTGACACTATTTGAGGGGACACGAAAGGCAACTGTAGCACCTCGAGCACACGAAAGGCCTGACACGTCTCCATCACTGACGCATGTCAGCAACAGCCAAGCACATTCAGGGACGTTTCGTTTTCAACTAAAAGGATAGAATTTCGCGCAACGATGAATAATAAGAACAAAAAGACAAAACCCCTACTAAGAGCAAAACTATTTAGTCTAACATCTATCTTACCTCGCTCGCGCGAGACAAGACACACATTAGACTGGGGGGGCTTGAAGAGGTATGTACCCGCCTCAACACCGAGCGAGGCGGGTCAACCCACAAGATACAGACAAGAGGCTTGAAATCAAGACATTACGAAGGCACAAAGCCAAAACCTATGCGCATGGCGCATATCACATATGCTCAGGCATCATATGCCCAGGCACCACACATGCTCAGGCATCATATGCCCAGGCACCACAGATGCTCAGGCATCACATATGCTCACGCATCACATATGCTCACGCATCACATATGCTCACGCATATCACATATGCGCGTGGCGCATCCGCGCATGGCGCATATCACATGCTCGTGCATATCACATCTGCGCATGAAACATCTGCGCGTGAGAATAAAGAGAAGACCTCGCGCATCCTCAGGATAGGCGCGTATCACACATGCACATAATCAACCTCATCCTTATCCAAATCAGGATTAGGGCAACCTTGATTGTGCACGTTAGACAACCTTCCAGAAGGTATCTTTTTAAGGAATAAGAATATGCTGATGTTGACAGCTGCCAAATGAAAGGTGGACAACTCAGCATAACCCATGTGCTACCACGTGATTATAACCAATGAGAAAGCACCAGGTGTCCCAGAGGACACGTGGCGCAGAGCAATTGGAGGAGGCCAACAAGGCTGAGCCCAATCAGTGGAAACCCTAGCACTATAAGTACAGCATCAACTCCACATGGAGAGACATTCAATCATACTCATTCACATTCAATCACATTCACTCACAGGCAGTTACAGTCAGTGACACACACAATCACAGCAAATTACAGAGTATTCAGCTATTAAGCAATACTCTCCAGATTTCCTTACTCAGATATTATTATCTTCTTCCACAAATACTTATTCTCACACCCGAGGGTTACCCCAAAGAGGACCCCTCTGTCCCTTTCTGAGGGGTAAGTTGACGGTGCTGTTCATTTTGTCGGTGGAAGAACACAGATCCAAGAAAACCATCGGTGAAATAGTATAATCACACCCGAGGAAAGTAGATCGTCTACCAGCGAGTCGATCCACGTTTCTTCATGTGTTAAAACAGATTCAAGATGACACTAACTCCATGAAAGTTTACACGAATATGGACCATGAACTTTTTAACGCATGTTTGAGAAAACCTCCACTAGGTTTGACTCGTTTAAGTTAAGCCCACAATTAATATGTTTGTATCCTAGTACGGAAATACAATTTTTGTCCCCCCACATTTCGCATATGAAATGCCCACCCAGTATTTTATAGCCTATAAGTACCAAGTCCAATACTTCCACACTGATTATAACTGAGACCTAGCTAGTTTACTTTTTTCATTGGCCATCGGGTATTCAATTGATTGCTCACTGCTATGTGTGATTGGTGTGATTAGTGTCGTAGTTTCATCTATTGCTCGCTTAATCGAGGGCTTGGAACATCCATGCTCATGTGTTTTAGTGTGAAGATTAGTGCTATGGTTATTATATATTTTTTCTCTTAGTTTTGGTGGTAGCTAATAATTTATCCATTTTTAAATTTTGTTTTCCTTGTGAATAAATATCCAATATTTATGGTATATAAATCAAATAAAGAAATGAAGAAACCCAAATCGTATTTAATAAACTCAACATTCAGTAGAGATGTACGCAAATTTGGTTTTAAATGTTTCATTATTGAAACTGGATTTTAGTTTTTAAAAAAAATGTACTTTCAATTATTTGTACCACAACTAAATAATATAACTATTAATGCAAAAAGGTGGGGGCCGATGGCAATGCCAGTGACACAAAGTACATGTATGAACTAATTATGTCTTCTTTTTAAAGTAAAAATGTTTAGATGGTTGAAAAACTGATTGATGATTGTTAGATGGGTAACATACTTTTTTTAAAATGAGTGATGGCTGGTGTTAACGAGAGCGTGTTAGTGAGAACATCAATTATACATCACAAATTTTATGGCTTTCTCTGAGTATGAAATAACATTAAAAATAAAAACTAAATTAATTTGTAGGTTATAGCTTAAAAAAATTGTTATCTTCGTTATTAATAAATGTTTTGACGATGAACGCCATTTTCTACTCCACATTTACTAGATCTACTCTTAAAATCATTATACTTGTACTTTGCAGAGTTTGAACCCGCAAGACCACAGCCACTAGATTGAAAAGGACATCAATTAATCATTCGCATTGGGGACCGTCATTAACAAGTCTTGAACGCTTCTCCCTAGTCTTTAATAGTAGTCATAAATTAATGTTTTAAACAAGCAATATTAATTGATAAGACACCAATAAATAATTGTAACTTCACTAAAATTTTGAGAGTTAAAAAGTGTATATAAGAATATACAATTGAAGGATCAAAATGAAGTAATAAAGCTATTACAAAAGGTAGAGTTAATTACACGAATAACATATGATTTGGTAAAAATGACGCATTTAAGTTTATCGTTAAAAATTACGTGTTTCGGATATGTATTTTCCAGTTTGTAACATGATGTTTAGGCTCTAACAATAGCTTTCATTGAAAGTTTGTTGAATTTATGTAAAAGCTATTTTACTTTTTTGACAAACTACCCAGGCCATTTACGTGATTTAATAAAGAATAAAAAAATCCAGCCATGTGTCCTTGACTCTCTCGTCTCTCGGTAGGACCTAGCACAACATTTTCTTTGTTATGTGAACTTCCGACGAAAATCCAACCATATCTTTTTGTCACAAAATCCCCAATGGAACTCATCTCCATCCATGGCCACCTCCTAAGCTTCTAATATCATCGTGAGCAACACCTTCATACCGTCGTTGACAACACAACACCCTAACCGTTTAAGTAGTCTCTGAGACTTTGAATTTTGTTGTCATATCTGAGTCACCACAACAATGTTATGAGAGGAGGGTTAGGTTTTTTTATTTATTGTTGTTGTGTGTATTACAAAAGTGCTTCTTAACTTATTAAAAGTGTAGTCACTTTACATAAATTTAACAAAATTTCTAAAGAAAATTATTGTCAAAACACAAGCATCTTACAAGCTAAAATCACACATCTCGATAATGCAAATTTTAAAATTAGACTCTAAAATTGTTACCTTAGCCTAACCATATGAACTATTTGGCTTATTAACTCTAGACTACTCCCATTGCTTGTTCATAGTTCGGTCGGTCGGCCTTGTTTAGCATACGTGGAATTAAAAGAAAATAAAAACTAGCTTATGTGGCAATCAACTTGAGTAACTTGTTTAGCTCACCAACAGTAAGACTGCACGTAGTGATAAGAAATGGGGCTCCAAAATGGTGATGTGGATGCCACGTTTTTGCTAAGCACCATTACACGATTATTAAAATGGTTGCTAAAATGTTTCTACGCCAACCCCATGGCGCCCGTGATGTTTGCATACCATTTATTAAATTGGATACCACTCATTAAAAAGAAAAAGAATTGACTATAAATAAAAACCTTCTATAAATATAACATCATAAAGTTTAAACCATGCTCTCTTCTCTAATTCTTTCATATTTTATGAAAAAAATGGATCAACTACCCAACGATTTATCTCGATCTTTAAGAGGTGGATGAAACAGTGATAATCGAAATTGTTCGGATGGCGGTAAAACTTTTAGTCGAGCACAACCAAACATCAAGACTGGAACCACTTAGACGACACCCACCACTAGAACGGAATCGTGTGGAGGCTCATTACTAGTTGAATAAACACACTATTCTATAATTAAGATCATGGCATATTCGAGAGAATGAAGAATGAAATCCATGCCAAATATCATGGCAATGAGTATTCGTTCTTTTTCAATTGTTCTAGTATTTTTTTTTTAATTTTAAAGTAGCTTTTTTTTTCCTTATACAAGTATCATTTTGTTTTTCTTATGTATTTGTAACTTTTATTTTATTAAAGTGTTATAATATTTTGTTTTGTGGTATTATTAGTTAAATTGTTCTTTTTATTGAATAAAAATATTAATTAAATGAAAACATGACTGAGTAATAATTGCAATTAGTTAAAACCACTACACTTGATTTAAAAGTGGCTTAGGTAAATTCATCTTTGCCTACATGGAACCTAGGATGCATTTAAATTAAAACTAAATTAAGTAAAAAACAAGTAATCCAAATTTGTATTCTTTTCTATATCATACTTCCTTTCCCATTAAATTTTAATTATAATTTTGTTTTTAATTTTAATCTATTTTTTATTTTTAAATTAAAACATTTTTTTAATTTCTATTAGAATTATAATTATATTTTATTATAAAAAGTTTTGTTTGATTAGATTTTTAATGGGAGTGAAAATTTTGGGTTTGATTGGTTATGTAGGTGGAAGAGAGAGAAATTATTTTTTTATTGAATAATTTGATTGGGTTGGGTTGGGTTGGGTTGGGTTGGGTTATAGATGGGAATAGTCTTAAGTGATGAATGTATTTCACAAGTTTACATGTAAAAGCTTTTTATAAATTACCCACATAAAAAGAATTAACGCCACAAGTGATATATATCCTAGATCCATTTTTATTATGTGAACTAAATGTATGACAATTTTAATTTCAGTTTTAATTTTGTAAAACCCTTTTTCGAAACAGATGTTAATATAATGCTTAAATGTAACTATCACAAAAGTAACTAGTTACGTACTTCATATCAACTTAATAGACTATTTAACAGGCCTGATTAAGTTTACCAAGTTTACACTTAAACGCCTTTAGTAAGTTAACCAACATAACAAAATAACATGTAATAAAGGTAAAATTCATTTTATTATGTCAACTAAACATATGAGCACCAAAAAATTGGCCTAAGGCAACTTTTATTTTACAAAAAAAGTTGAATTAGGTGAAGTTGTATTAAACCTAATGCAACCTTTTTATCAGATAATGTAACTGTTTATTTCAAATGCAACATTTTTAAAATGTTGCATTTGAAAAAACATTTGCATTATCTAACAAAAAGGTTGAGTTATATCTAATGCAACTTCACCTAATACAGTTTTTTTTATAAAATAAAGGTTGCCTTAGGCCAATTTTTTTTTGATAGGTTTGAATATCACAAATATATGCACGTTTAATGATGTGTCAAGGAAATCACTACAGCCAGTTATTCTAACAACATGTTGCTACCTTTAGAGAACAAGCTTTCTAACAAAGAAGTATCTATTTCAACTTTCATGAATCGTCGGGAAGGCGAAGGCAAAAGGATTTTGGTGGGGAAAAAGCAGATCTAAGATGCATAATCTTGTTCGGATCCATAATTTTTATTATTTAGTAATCTAGCTCCTTTTTTTTTTTTGAACTGTTAACTTTTATAAACACAAACACCGACCAGGCACCCACCGGAAACCTCCACAAGCCGGAGGACAACCACAAAAAGAAAAGAAGTTACATGAAATCAAAATTACACCAACTCAACCATTCTAAAGATCTTTGTTTACAGTACCTATACTTGTACCAAAGGAAGCCGTTTGCCTTTATATCCCCTATGATCTCTTGCAAATTAACCTCCTTTCCTTCAAACACCTTTTTCGTTTCCTCACCTTCCAAAGTCTCCAACAAACTATTATTATAATTCCATGAAACACCTCCTTTTTGTTTGCTCCAAGGTTGATGGTCTTGTGAAGCTCTAAAAGATCTCTGACTGAGAAACCGAAAATAGGCGGAACCTTGCACCAACAACTTATATGGTCCCACACCACCGACAAGACTCCACACCTTGTCAAGATGTGATCCGCCTTTTCCTCCCCCAATTCACATAAAGGGCACACACTATCAGTCACTCAAATATTCCTTCGTTCGAGGGTTCTTCGGATTGGAATTCTATCTTCCACTCTACATGCATGGATATTGCACTTGTTCGGAACCCATTTACTCCACTTCATAATGTAATTATTTCCATCATTATTATTTCTCATGATTAACCTTTTAACCGAGCTAACGGAGACCACATCATCCTTTTTCGCTAACCAATCCCAGCGATCCGGCCCATTAACCCAAACTGCCACATTCATTAATTGAATGCACTTCTCGCACTCTTCTAATTCAACGACTGGATTTGGTCTTCTTTTCCGGCACCAATTCCACCCAAACTCACCTCCAGTTCTCCAAAACCTCTCATTGACTTTGCATCTTTTTTGTTTTTCCAATTTAAAAAGAGAAGGGCAACTTTCCATAAGGCTATGAGTACCCACCCAATTATCCATCCAAAAACTCAGCTTCCTACCATCACCAACTGACCCTTTTAATTAAATCGACCAATTTGCTGCTTTCCCACTTGAGCTTATTTATAGTAACTAGCTCCTTAATAATGGCTTTTTTTTTTTAGAATCAAATTAAAGAAAAGTTTTAGATTACATCGAAACAGAAGGCAAGCGGGCAACAAACTGCACCACTACCCCTTTTTGAATCGCAAAACCCAATCTTTTAAAAACTATATTTGCTGATCTTGGAGTCATAACATTACTATGCATGACCCGCTGAACACGGGTAAGTAGCTCCACAGCTTCAGGCGCGAGGAAACCAAAAGTGTCAAAAGCAAAAGGAATAAATACATGTTGGTTGTCAAGACACGCCTTTTCATGTTTTGTCACCTTACCTGAAGCAGCTTTTAATGCGGTTTGACCGACTGCGAAACCACTACTCCCTAAGCCCACCAAAGGAGAAACCCCTGTTAAATCCACACACACGTGTTTCCCTCCTATCCATCCAAACACCAAAATATTAGCCGGTCGAAGAGATGATCTTCTCTCCAACAGGTCAGTCAGAAAATTCACAGGTGCATTAGTCTTTTTTATTTATTTATATTATTCGGTCGTTTTAAAAAAAAAAGTATATTCAATATTTTGATTTCAATGTTGATCACTTCTTAAAAGCATTTTTGAAATAAAAGTATAAGACGCCACAGTATGATTAAGGATGATGTGAATGGCGTCTTGGAACGTACATTAGTCGTTGATTCCACATTTAAAGCTTAGATATTTAAGAACTTAATTGGAGAGTAGAATGTCGAATGGTTGACAATTTAGACAACGAAAATGGAGGTGGTCCATAAACATAAAGTTTACATTGTTAGGGAAATAATGATTTAGATATGTTTCATGTGGGAGCAGTGACAAAGATATTAACTTACCAAATACCAAATTTTGGTCGTCACTTCTCATTTTCTTTAATTGATAAAAACTTTTTGTCATTGAGGCCCAAAATATACAAATAGTCAAGTGGCCCAAAATCAAGATTTGGGTCTGCATATAATGTGGGCCTAAGCCCATATGAATGAACTTCAAGCTTCATATTTGAGTCTTTTCAGCCTATCCAATAAATCCCTTAAAATTAGAGGTGCAAAAAAACCTGAACCCGGAACCGGTTTTTTTTATACCCGGATTTTTAATATCCGAACCTGTGCCCGACCCTACCCGTAGGGTACAGATAGAGTATGCATTTTAGTACCAATACCCGTACCCGGAATCGGACCCGATTTTTACTCGGTAATACCCGAAAACCGGAACCGGGTTTTGCCAATACCCAAAACCGGGTTTTTCAAATACCCGATCTATACCCGAAATTACCAGGAAAATACCTGAAAAATACCCAAAAATACCCCTAAAAATTGTAACCACTTAAAAAAATCCAATCTATACCCCAAAAAAACCCAAAAATAGGGTTTTTTCAATACCCGGAAATAGGGTATTCAAATACCCGGTTTAGAATACCCGGTTCTATACCCGACCCGAACCCGATGCATAGAGTAATGGATTTTAAAGACAATACCCGGACCCGAACCCGACCCGGGTACTACCAATACCCGATTTTTCAATACCCGTTCATACCCGAACCTGATTCCATACCCAAACCCAAGTATTTGAAAAACCCGATTTGTGCACCTCTACTTAAAATTGTCAATTTGGTGAGACTCACAAACAATAGAAATTCTTGCATATCACATAAAATATAAACATAGTTATCTATTTTTTATTAATAGGTGCGAGTTAACATACAAATTATATGGAGGCGTAATCTTATGTAGGGTAAGTGAAGAAAGTAGAAGAAACACTTGGTGGCATAACCGTAAATATTGTCAACTTTATATTATTAGAGTAATTATCGTAATTATTCTAGTTATAAGTTTGGCGATATTACTTTACACATACTTATAGCTACTCTAGTTATACATATGAAAGTAATTATGCTAGTTATAAACATGATTACGCTAGTTATGTTGTTAGTTACTCTAGTTATTAAATAGTAATTACGTTGGTTATAAACATAATTACACTAGTTCAGTAAACTAATTTAATGAATAAGTAGAGTAATTTTGTAATTACTTTAAAGCACTACATACGTTGAAAAAACCCTACGAACTTCAATCTTTGTTGTCTCAGTTCAATTGATTTGATCTCATAAACCTCGTTGAAAAACAAATACAAACAAGTTAAAAAATTGATTGCGAACCTTCAAGCGGAGTTTGAAATAAGCTTCAATCAGATTCAATTGATTCGATCTCCCTAAACCTCGTTGAAAGTTAAATGCATACAAATCAGAACAAAGTTTAATCAAATTGCAGACCTTCAATTGAAGTTTGAAATAGTTATGGTTATGCCACCACGAGTTTTCCAATTCTCAGTTGCTTCGCATGATTAGTAGGTTGGTTTTTTTGTTTTTTTTTATCCAAACCCTATAAATATAATTTACTAAAATCAAAACATTAAAAACCTAGACTATTTATTTACCTTATTATTAGTATCTTTATTGAAAGACTTTCAATCAATAACCAAGTTTATACACCTCAAAGATTAGGAATGTATGAACTTCTAATGAATGGTATATCAATTGACATTCTTATTTAATGAAAACATGTAAAATGAGACATTGTAACCCGAAAGGGAACAAATGTAAAATTGATAATAGATAACACTGCCAGTTAGTTGATTAGGGCTCAGCTTTTTTTGGCAAGAAGAAAAGGTATGTATGTATGTACGTACGTACATATGTATGCATATACGTACGTATGCAGTGTTGTAAAAATCGCTAATCCCTAGTCGGACGGTGGGGGTAGGGAATTGCGATTAACCGGATTAATTGGATTGGAATTTTATATGTAATTTATCAAAGTTATATATACATACATATATATATACATATATATATATATATATATATATATATAAACGAAAACCCTAAAATCCTAAGTGTTGCTATGTGGTTGCTCCTCCCTTTTATGGAAGCCACTAGATTGCTTAATTTTTAAATGGAGGCCTTTCATTGATTTAACCCAAATTCATGGGTATGGGTCTTACCAAAACCAGATAGCTCTTAAACGGGTTATAACATCTCATTAAATTAAAAATTAATCTTACCAATTATTTGATGTGAAAATCCTATAAAATAGGCATATACTAAAATTTAATATCCAATTTAAAAAGAAAAAGATATTATTTATAATTAATAAATAATTTTATAGTAAAAAACATAAGCGGGTCATGGGTCACCAAATCCAGATAGCTTTTAGACGGGTTATAACATATCATTTATTTATGAAACTCTTTCATCATCAAACCCTAAATATATTATTAACTTTTTTACAATAAAGAAAATTAAAATCAAAAAAATAATTATTAAAAAACGAAAAATGTAAAACAACCATTCTCTCAAGCCATCAGATTGCTTAATTTTTAAATGGAGGCCTTTCATTGATTTAACCCAAATTCATGGGTATGGGTCTCACCAAAACCAGATAGCTCTTAAACGGGTTATAACATCTCATTAAATTAAAAATTAATCTTACCAATTATTTGATGTGAAAATCCTATAAAATAGGCATATACTAAAATTTAATATCCAATTTAAAAAGAAAAAGATATTATTTATAATTAATAAATAATTTTATAGTAAAAAACATAAGCGGGTCATGGGTCACCAAATCCAGATAGCTTTTTAAACGGGTTATAACATATCATTTATTTATGAAACTCTTTCATCATCAAACCCTAAATATATTATTAACTTTTTTACAATAAAGAAAATTAAAATCAAAAAAATAATTATTAAAAAACGAAAAATGTAAAACAACCATTCTCTCAAGCCATCAGATTGTTTTATTTGTAAATGAAGGTTTCTCACGCATTTGACCCGAATTCACGGGTAAACGTCTCACCAAACCTAGATAGCTCTTAAACGGGTTATAACATCTCATTATATTAAAAATTAATCTCATAAAATATTTGATATGAAAATCCTATAAAATTGGGATATACTAAAAATTAATATCCTATTTTATTTAAAAAAATATATTATTTATAATTAAGAAACAATTTTATAATAAATAAACTAAACGGGTAATGAGTATTACCAAACCCAGATAACTTTTAAACTGGATTATATCATATCACTTATTTGTGAAACCATTTTATCATCAAACCTCAAGTATATTAATTCTTAACTTTCTTACAATAAATAAAATTGAAATCAAAATATACGTAAATATTAAAAACGAATAATGTAAAACAACCCCCGTATTACGGGAGATAAAATCTAGTATGTACGGGAGATAAAATCTAGTATATATATATACATACTAGAATTTATCTCCCGTAATACGGGGGTTGTTTTACATTATTCGTTTTTAATATTTATGTATATTTTGATTTCAATTTTATTTATTGTAAGAAAGTTAAGAATATATATATATATAGTTTACTAGCTTTTAAGCCCGTGTATTACACGGGATTTGTCAAATAATAAAAATACAAATAAAGTTAACTGATAATACATAATATGTCGGAAAATCTATTACATATATACTTTTATCTATACCATGTGTATTTCATCTTTATAAAAAACCTAATTATACTGAACCATTTACTTTTGGTATAAACTTGTTAGTAATTAGTTATTTAGTATATAACGGAGATTAGCATGTTGATCCTACAATTCTTAATATACTATTTTTGAACCCTCAAAGCGTATTGATCCAAGCATTTTCTTGCCCTCTTCTGTAGCTTTGTTGATTTTGGTGGCGATCCACTATCTAGTTCCTCCATAGACCTGCTAACCTTCATATTATGTGGCGACTCAACTACCACCATATTTTGATCCTGCTCTGTTGCCACATATTCTTCTTTTTCGTTTGGTGCACGCTTGATCTCCATTGCTGGCTTCCCCATGATTAGTGTCTCTAAGTAGATAAGATCGCCAACATGGTCAAATTATTCTACGTGAACATAAAATTGAAATCTTCCATTCTCATGTAGTCATGTCACCTAAATCATGAAGGATGCTCAAAGTAAGAAACCAAACTTTAAATTAAAATTCTACATATTATAACACGTTTAATATTTTTATTTTATTGATGAATCATAACAAAATCTGTAAAATTAACGTTGACGAAAATAAATGTATATTAAATTTGTTTAAATTTTCACTCGTTGGCTTAAGTGTAGTAAAAATACTCTATTTGGCTCACTGTCTCTTAAAACCTTTAAAAACCACATAAGAGCTAATTATGAATACCATTTAATAACAAACAAACTGAAAACCAATTAAAAGTGTAGGGAAATAGTTATAATATATATGTATATATATATGTATATGTGTGTGTGTGTGTATATATATATATATAATTTAGTTCATAACAGGTGGAATAGAATTTTCTCTATGTGATATAGAGCTTCCTTCATGTGGTATAGGAACCTTAGTTCTCTGCCGTTCATGTCCTTGTGCAACAGTGATTATTTGTGTGACACGGATTGCAATCAGGTCAATTACGTTATCATCTAAGTGGGCAGACTTGGTATGAGTTATTCAGTGCATTAGATTGTTGTGTGTGGTTAGATTGTCCAACCAACATTGTCTAGATTAAAGGAAAACACTACTTCAACTTTATTTATTTAGAATGAGCGTTTGCATCATTATTGTGCATATACTTAACACTTTTACACGATTATACATGTAGTAATGAAACACACAAACTAGTCAAGGCCTGCTACTTTTCTCTTATTGCAGCCTCATATGGAAAACTATTGTTACAGGCAATAGCTATGGAATAAAAGCTAAAAGATGGTTCATATTCATCTTTGTAAATAATTTGTTCCTCATAGTTGGCAGGGGTATACCTATTGATAAAATCAGGTCTCTTACCAGCTCCTACATCCTTACTGGCAAAGACTTACAGTTTAATCTAAAAGGTAGAAGCCTAGACATTCCTACCAAATACCTAATTCGCTAAAGTCTTTGGCTCTGATACCAACTGTGACACATCACTGAGATAAGGATGAAAAGTACACAATTGATATCAATTTAAAATGCAACATGCTTATTTTATTTACATAAACTGTAAGGCTAGAACTTGAAAGTACAAAACTTAATCAAACTATTCTTAGCTTGAGATACAAAACTTTCCCAAACATTACAGATTTGGGATCCGACGGTTCTTTCGGATATGCATGCTCGTAATCTATGGTAACTAGCCCTCAAGCTTAAAAGATACGTCGGCTTATGCTGGTGAATTCACAAATATCAACAGTTTATCAAAACCACATTAGCACATTCATGAATTGTACCCACCTATGTTATATTCATAATGTTTCCCTACACCGCATATCTCTACGGGATCATTGGTGTTTAGCCCCACATACAATCAGATTCAACCACACCATACTGGTGGGTTCGCTAATCAATCCTGCTGTAGCGGCACGTATATATACATGTGTATGCATGCCTGAAAGTTATCCATGATATATCACACTCGTACATCCAATAACGAGTTGACATGTTTATAACAATTACTATTTAGACAAGCATGCTCACTTTTGGAACGAATGCGTAAAACTCACCTTTGCTTTATGGAGATTCAATAATAATAAACCGAAACTTTATTCCCTGATTAGAACCAAGACAATCTTAAATGCTAATGACATAAAGAGTGGGATACTAGCTACCACTACCATGCATGGGTGGCAAAGAAATTCTAGGCAGCCATCAGGTCATGATTTACCAGTGGCAGTTTGGGGTTTAAAGTATTGCGATTGGGATTTGATTGGGTTTGTACAAATTGAAATTAATAAGTGTGTTTACCAGTAGGACTTTTGCTTAAATTAGTTATCATTTGGTTTGGCTGAAAAGTAATTGAACCCTTCAGGATTGATATTAAACCTGTTGAATATTTATTTTCAGGGCGGAAAACAGCTTCAGGATTCCAGACGGACAGTAAAGCACAGAAAAGGTTCTGTCTTTTAGTCACATGGTAGGATTGTTATATTTCTATAGTCTTCATACTCTGCCGGTTGGCCCAAGGACGTACCTGCACGGAAAATTTTTTGTTATTTGCAGACAGTTCGTATTGACAAACCAAGGTATTAAACACTACTACTTGTAAACGAACCTAACGAAGATGAACCGGCATGCTCGTGTTTGTTCGTCTAAATGTATCTAGCAAACGATGGAACACGAGCAATTAAATGAAAATGGTTTTCTTGCTTGTGTTCGTTTGTTTAGAAAATAAACATGTTCGTGTTTATGTTTACTTTGCTTGTGGGTGTGAGTAATTGCTTTGGATTGAATTTGACTTTTTTCTATTAATCCACATGTACTACACGGTCTCAACAATTAAAACGATAAACTTAACATAAGTGTACAATTTAACTAGAATAACTTGATAAGCTATACGTTATAGAATGATGCTAAGTTTGAAAAACAAAACTGAATGAATTTCATTGATTTTCCTTTTTTAATTTTGAAAGTTAATTAATAAAAATCTAACAAATATTGTAACCCAAACGTTTATAAAAAGTGTCAACTTATTTTTTTTTATTTTGTCTTTTTTAAATGGTTCATTTTTTAGAAAGTGCCAACTTGTTTTGGGTCAAAATGTGTTGTATTCTGACATATAAATGGATTCGGGTAACCTATTTGAGGTAATTTATGCTTTTCACCTATATTGCATACGCTCTTAGAAGTTTTTTCTTTTTAAAAAATATTGTTAAACGGGTCTTGTGGACACACCCGCTAATCATATCATACGATTTAACCCAAACAGGTGAAGCTGCTTGGAAGGAAAGATGTAAGTGTGTTAACTACCAATGGTCTCCTCCTTGAAATCCACCTCTACTAGAAAGAAGACTTGCTTTGATCTCACATTGATGGTATATTTTTCCAATTTCTTCTTGATGAAATCTATTTATTTTATATTTGTTTTTCCAAGTTAGAGATCTTTAAATGATATTGACTATTTCTTGAAGATGCTATAGTTTCTAATATTACATAGGTGTTCATATTAATTCTGGACATTTTTCATAATTTTAGTTAAGCATGCATTATTTTGTTGCTACATGAATTTAATTCGTCCAAATTCCTTTACGATGAAATTATCACGAGAAGATTGATAAACTAGCACAAAATAAGTACCGTGTTATAATTGTCGTCGCCGCCTTCGCCGAATCTCGTGGGTTTCTACTAGCAACTCAATCAAACCCAGTCAACTCAGTCAAAGCTTGTAAACAAAGTCATACTAAAACTTGAGTGCTTCGTATTAACTCAAACCCAATAGCTCATCTCCATGCTTGTTTGCATTGTTAAACATGCTATTTTTAATCAAAAGGAGAGTAATATAATTTTGGTATTTTTGTAAAGGTCAGTAAAGATTTCTAGATAATTATGACTATTTTGGTGAAAGGTGATTTTTTAGTGTGGTTGACCAAGCTTGGGTCAATGTTGGTGAATAACCCTATGTGTAATTCATATTTGGTGCTAATGCTGACCAAGTTTGGGCCAAACTTCACAATTCGATTTTGAGCGAGCGCCGAGCTTTTTAAAAAAATATCAAACATGTTTAGCCCAATGCTGTAAAAGTAGGTTTACAAGGCCGAGTACTTGCTACAAGGTACGTCGCCGAGGGAGTTTCTTTAATTAGCAAATGTGAATGCGAGATTCTAAATAATAATATTTGAACCCTTTTATATATATATGTGTGTGTGTGTGTGTGCGTCTACCATGCTTTTCGTCCGGTCAATTATTTTTGCAATACGACCTACAACCGAGAACACAAAAAAGGGGGCAAGCAAGATAATGACAACATTAGTTAATAAGTTTATATTATGTTTGATTAGAAAAATATTGTTTTAGTTTAAAAAGGTGTAGACCACAATCTAAGCCCCATATGTTCAATATAGTTTTATCCGAACACAACTAAAGATTTTATAAAGTTTTGCTTTTGAAACCAAAGATCTTAAAAAGTTATACCCAATGTTGACACCATAACGAACCAAAATGCTAGCAACCGAATTCCATTTCCATAAGTTTAGTTTAAAAAAGTGTAGACCACATTAACAACGATCTAAAATTCTAAACCCATATTTTCTATATAGTTTTACTCATAACCAAAAATTTTATAACTTTTGCTTTTGTAACCAAATATCTTAAAAAGTTGCACACCCAATGTGTTGGCACCATAACAAACCGAAACGCTATCCACCGAATCCTAGTTGCCTCCCCGCCGCAATGCGCGGACATTCCTACTAGTATTATATTATACATATATTTAAATTACAACTTTTTGGCATGTACTTTATGCTTAATTGATAGTACAGATGTTTTCCCATGTTGTATCTATTGCATATATGTTATGTTGTATTTTGTAGCTTTATATGTGTTCTGTTTCCACGTGTTTTATGCTTTACACATGTCTCGGCCTTTGGTTTATTACTCTCTCTGTCATCATTCACCACCGTTCCTATTTCTATTCCCCACCGCCACTGCTTTCTCTCTCTACCGATCATCGTCGCATCCGCCTAAATGATGTCATCGCAGCTTTCTTCAAACCCTACCATCTTCAACCACGACGTTGGCCTCTTGCCGCCGGTAACACTGTGAGGTGTACTTTATGCTTTACCTGAGGTTAGTTTGATATAAAACTTAGTTGGTCTGAATCTTTAATTTTTGTTCATTGACTATTGGATAACAAAATCACATTACACCTGTGGTTGCGTCTCCGATTCATCTGTTACCGGGTTCCATTTTAGAAACCCAATGATTGTTGTGACTGTTGCCAGGTTCCAAAATGGACCTCTTGGTGACGGTGGTGGCCGACACCGGCACCATAAAACAATCGATATTCAACAATAAAAATGCATTGATAAGCGATGTTTCATTAAACTGTTGAACGACGGGAGCTACAGGAGCCTTATGAGTGGCCGGCAGAGATATCCAATCAACACCATCACTCCACATCGAAACAGAACGGAGCAATCTGAACGAAAGTGAGTGTTCCTTTTAATGGCCGCTTCATTGTTGGTTGTCTGGCTGTGGGTGGAGGTGGTGGTGGTCAGGGGCGGACCCACATAGGTCCGATCGGGGTCCCGGGACACCGATGTTTTTTAAAAATTACTTAGACACGGTATATTAAATTTTGTAAGGACCCCATAAAAATTAATACTTGGAACCCATACTATTAACATTGAATTGTTACAGTGGAAAGTCCCTTGTTTTACTTGTGAGAGGTTGTAGGTTCAAGCCCCATCATACTCCTCTTTTGTTGTTTTTATAATATCCTAGTCTTAGTTATTCAGTTAGAGTATTTGTGCTTTTTGTTAGTTTCTCTCATATAGTCATTATCACCATGCAACATATATAATGTTAACATGGATTTTGCATATTCTTTTATTATTTACCTTGTGTATGTATATTATAATTAATCATTTATTTGTGTTAGAGTTATTTTTTCATGTTTTGGTCAATTATGTAAGACCATATATATAGATTACGTTCATGTTTTTCGGGTATGAATTAAAAGTGTATGTTTCATCTAGTTTGTAATTTAGATTCTTTCTACTTACTCGTTTCCAATGACACCATAGTTCCGTGTTTTATTATGTTCCTCGCCTCGACCCGACCCGAATAACGACCGACCCGAAAAACTTTGTAAACCGAAAAAATTGGGACCCCATTGACAAAAAATCCTGGGTCCGCCACTGGTGGTGGTGGCTACTCATCACTTTTCAACAGGTTATATGGTCAGTGAGTTATTAGTTTTGTTGGTTATTTTACCATTTCATTACTTCTTATATGGGATTGCTTTTGCCTTGAAAAACGTTCTTATGATTTGTACACTGTTCTTATGATTCTTGAAGTTTTGGGGTTGTTTGGAAACATTGCAAATTGAGAATTGGGATTGTTAAATTTTGCCCAAAATCATGACTATGTTGGTTGCAGTGGCTAATGGTTTTGTTGTTCTTTGTTTGCCGCTTGAATCCTCTGTGTCGGACGATGATGACTCTTCGTTAGTTGGAATGGCAGCGTATGTTGCAACCATAACGGAGATTTGAGCTATTTCCGAGTTTTATATAATTTGTGTGTGATAAGCTTCGTTTCCTTCTCTCTTTTAGCCGATGATGATATCGGTCGACTACTTGGCTTGGGTTGCCACGTTGCAGTCGTGGCGGCGCTGAGCCATACTTTGTTGACGACGGCGATGAAGAATTGTGTACCTGAGCCTGAAATGATGAATTGAGCTAGTATAGGCATTTTAGACGCTCCTCACACATTCTTTTATAATATTTGCAGTAAAAGACTGAAAAAAAACATATATGTTTGTCAGCTTTGGTGACTTGCATAGTTGCATTTATGGCTAGCCTATATTTATTAAATATCTTACCGTTCTTTGATGTCAATGTTGACTATTCCATCTAAAAATCCAAGTGCACCAATCAACTGGCCCTTAAATTTTTTTTAAAAATTTTTTCTTACATGGAGGGAATTGTGGATTGATTTAGAAAGGGTTGCAACTACCCTGTTGCGACCGCTTTGCAACCAAAAGTTTAGTCGGAAAAACGCTGGTCGCAGTTTCTCTGTTGCGACCGTTTTGCGACCAGTTACATTTGCGACCGTTCTTCAGTTGCAAATCTTTCGACCAGTTCTGCGGTCGCACATCTTCCGTCGGGGGTGCTGCGGTCACAGATCTTCCGACCGGTGTTGCGGTCTCAGACTTTCCGACCGGTGCTGTGGTCGCAAATCTTCCGACCAGTGCTCGGTTTCTGCGATCAACCTGCACCTGCTCTCTTGAGGCGGATTTGCGACCATATTTCTGTCGCAATGCAGTAGAAATATTTTTTGCAAAAAAATTATTAAAATATCAAATCATAAAATTATAGATGCAAAACACAAACAAAACTGGAAATTTCTATAAAAGACGTTCAATAGAAAATGTTATTCGAGTTCTATAAACATATATAAAAATATGTTATTCTAGCAATACACGCTTTTTGGTAAAGAAAATCCGCATATGCTTTCTAGTTGATCCGCATATTCATGAATGCAGCCCCCGAATTCGTGTCTTCAGTCTTCACATCTATTCCTCATAGCCTGCTCATGAGATAATTATTAACATTCTAGTCGATCCAAGTTCTAAGTTCTATCTCTAACGCCAATTAGTAAAATAATTTATCGATTATTCACCTGCACAGGCGCTCTTAGGCTTGATAGACGGCCATTATATCCATGAGCTCTAAACCTGCACGTTGTGAGCATTGAAAAAGCAGAAAACAGTTAAATTCATGCAAAGATTCATAGGAAAGAGTAAAAAAAACTTCAAAATAGCATGGAAACCATCGTTAATTCATATGTTCAAATATCACATAATCTTGACTGAGTTATGCAACTTAATCGTTCTTACCAATGTAGCAATGATACTCTCCTGGAAATATACCTTGAGAGCATGATGCCCGACCTTAGTTCATACCTAACCACTATACAAAAGAATTAATTCATGTTACACCTTAATAATATACTACTCCCAAGTCAATAACAATTGGCTAGAACTAAAACAGTTTTAAGATTTATTAAACACTTAAGTTTCAATTAATTGCAATAACAACAGTAGATATTAATGTTCTACTACAATATAGATATATATTACATAATATAGATTGTCTAAATATGAAACGAGCCTACTTTTTATTAAGAGACATGATATGGTTAATTTACAATCACCATAAGATTATGCATAGAAAAAACATTTACATCACCTAATTATGTAGAGTAACAAATCTTACCTCATAGTATATCCTACGGATACAATGACGGCTACAGCCAAAGTGTTTGTTAAGTTTCTGTATATATCTAATTTGACCAACATTCATTGTCATCAAAGTATAGAACCCATTAAAGTGATACCCATGACAATAGCTAGGATAATTTATCACACAACAGAAAATGTTATTGTAGAAAGTGGAAGCTATTGAAGGCCCTTAATAGAATAAACTCATATGGGCTTATTCCTAAAAATTTGATACATTTTCATCCTTTTGTTTGACATATAGGATAATTCTACACTCGTTATTACCCTCTATTCAGATAACAAAAAAACAAGATGGGCAATAATGACTAGGCTAGTGCGATTTGCTTAACTTTGGGATTATAAAGATTATATTATTTTAATGATAATCTAATCTTCTATATAAAATGAACGTGTTGCATTAAAATGCACTATGGACAACTTTTGACATGCTTAACCAGTTTCTATTTCAGCTATCTTTTTAGTTTAACCCATTAGATCTACCACAAACAAAATATAACTCAAACCAACCATTCATATACAAGCGGGTGAGTTTGTGTCAGCCCAAAACATTTTAGAGAGAGAGAGAGGAACCTTTAGCAGCATGTCACACCCCGACCAAAGGCGACGGAACATGCCGAGGTGTAACGATTGTCCATAAGCACATGACACTAATTAAAGTGACAGTATTTAATAAACTCATTTCATTCCACAACATCGAAAATGTCACATAACAATTATCCATAAAATAACCATAAACAAGATATCACAAAATATGGCAAATTTGATATTGTTCATTTTTACTAATATCCTAAGGTCTTTGATATCGTTTTCTTCACAATCATAAATCAACCAAGATGCAAACCTGCAACATTTCATAAAATAAAGTTTGTCAACACAAAGGTTGGTGAGCAATTCATAAATTTAATCATATTAGTATATAATAAAGATAGCCATAAAACTTGCATAGGAAACGATAAATAAAAGTGGTAATTTGGATAAATAGATATCGCTAAACACATTACCGACACCTAGCTATAAGGGGATGCCAAATAGTCTAGGATTTTATAGTTATCGTTAATTGCATTACGTTAACGACACCTTGCTATAAGGGGATGCCAAATAGTCTAGGATTTTATAGTTCCACCAACCAAAAGCGATAAACACATAGGCACATAAGCATAGAACACCAAATCGAGCAATTATTTAGGTAAAGTATACAACTACGTTTGTGGTTTAAGATTCAAGTATAAAGCATTTTGTTGAATAAGTATGAAATGTCACCCCCCAAAATAAAAGATGGAAAATGGGGTATGAAGTACTCACCTTCAAGTAGTAAACTTGAAAGATGATAATTTGGAGATTTGTCGGAACGACGAGTTTAACGCACAATGCCTAAAAAGAAAAGAAGTCTTGAATTTAGAAATGTTGTCTTGAAGGTCTTTAAACAAAACAAATGTTGAGAAATGTAAATAATTAAAGTTCAAGGTTTAAAATGTGACTATTTAAAAATTTATAATAATAACCTTTTAAAAATGTAAGTTTGCTCGAAACCGGGTTAAAGTATCTAACCTTAATATTTACTCAACCTATGTTAAGTAATAAGGTGGGTAAAATGCAAGAATTCAAATCCCTTTGGAATAAAGATACTAAAACGGGTTTTTTTTATCGAGTGTTCGGGTTGTCGGTTCGGGTCTTGATAATTGGTCAAACCCAAAGTCAACTTTCCAAAATATTGAATGTTATGAGATAACTCAATAAAATTTAATAAGACTTAACCAAGTATGTAGTTCCATTGTTTTAGAACTAACAACGCACGTTAAGCGAGTGTTCGGTTTTGTCGGTCCAAACTTTAGATCAAGTTGGATCCAACATTTCCAAGTACTTAAGAAAATATTTAAAAATCAATTTGTAACTATTTTTAAAGAAATATACAAGTCTTGATGGCTAAAAAAACACACTTGTGTGTCTTAAGCGAGCAAGAATCGGTTTGGTTCGGTTTCCATCTCACAACAAGTTCATAGATGGTTTCCACATGTCCAAACACTAAAGAACTTGTATAATAATGTACAAATAAAAAATACCAAAAGTTAACAATAAAGTCTTTAAACAAAAGTTCGGTTTTCGGTTCGGATCGTGTTTCGGGTTAAGACCGAGGTAAGATTCTACAAACCCATAACCATAGAATTTGTAAAAATGATTTTAGAAACTTAGATCTAACACTAAGTATGTTTAAACAAACAAAACTAGTAACAAAGTTTGGTTTACGGTTTAGAGCTATTTACGGTTAAACCAATGCATAGACTCTTAAAAACCCATAACCATGGAACTTGTAAACATGACCAACAAACTAAAATAAGTAAGATTAATATGTATGAACAAGTTATATAGATGTATATATATCAAGGACACGAAGTCCTCCATGAAGCCTTGCCTTATGGGGTCCGAAACCTCACCGACCGGAATCGAAGAAGTAACTACCAAAGGTAAACAAGGGGTGTATATTATATATATGTTGCACAACCATAAACAAGTATTAATAAGGCTACATAAACTAATTAAGATGAAAGACTAAAAACCTTCAAGAACACTTAAGAAGATAACCTTGAATCTTTGATGTTTGAGAGAGTTTTTTTTTTTTTTTGCAGTTGTAGCAAGTGAAAATGAAAAGGAAAGGTGGTGTATATATAGCCTAATATTGGTGGTCAAATATGGGTGTGAGACACAAGAGTTTTCATGCAAAATGGATCAAGACAAAAACACAAAACAACAAAATAAATAAATAAATAATAAATAAATAAATAAATAAATAAAAATAGGATGTTTTCAAGACCCAACAAGTATGAAACAATATTGTAACATAAATCCATCATTTTGATTATAACATAAGCTTCGGTTTACAAATCGGGTCGGTTTACATAATAAACAAATACAAAAACGAATACAAACAAGACCCAAAATTGACGAATGTCACATAGCATCATATCCAAGATCCGAGTCATCATGCTCCAATAGTTTTTCAACAACAGAACCTTCGACTCCAGCAGTAGAAGTGATCGTGTGCACTGGTTCAATGAATGGAAAAAACAATTCAGCCTATATTTGAAGCCAAAAACCGAATAAACTCAACCGATACCGAACCAAATAAAAAAATATGTATAATCGATACCGAAACTGAACTGAAACTAGAAAACAGAAACCAAGCCTAAACAACACTGAACTGAAACCAAAAGTCGATAAAATCAAATCGAACAAAAGCAAAACGAAACGAAACTAAAAAAACCGATACTAAACCGAAACTAAAAATCGAATAAACTGAAACCGAACCGAGACAAAAAAATCCGACTCCAAAAAACTAAACAAATTGAAACCGAGGTGAAACAAAACCAACAACCAAAAAAATTGGACCAAAAGGAAACAAAAAAAAACCGAAATTAAAAACCGAAACAAACCATAGGGCTGCTACCATAAAAATCATTTGCAAAGAACCATAAAAATAAAACTACCCCCTTCCATTCAAGTATGATAAACCCTAAATCAATTTAAACTTAAACTTAAACATAGAGTAAGATGCTATTGCTTAGATAGATCCCAAAAAATTTGCTACAGTGAAATCTTCAAAAATTGTTACACTAAAATGGCACATCAAAACCTTGAACAAAATTTGAGACTAAAGAACTCACCAGCAAATCAAAGAGGATGAACCTGATTAAGAGAGGAGACGATCGACTCTTCTCTTCTCGTCATCCACATTTGAAGCTTCAATTGCAAATGTAACTAAACAAATTAGGAGCCATATTATAACTAAAAAAAACAAATCATAGCAGAAGTAACCCTTTTTGTTAGGTTGAAGAATGAAACTTAACTTCAAAGTTTGAAAACAGTTAACAATCACTTAACACTTACAAATACAACATCAACTTCAAATGTAGAAAAAAGATTAAAAAAAATTAACAGGTTATAAAAAAATATTTGCACAAGAACAAGAAGTTAAACAAAATCAGCAAACATGTACCTGTAACACCAGATGTAGCTGAAAATTATCATCCCATGATTCTCCGTTATCCAGCTTTTTGATACTACTGCCAAGAAATGCTGTAGTAGATCTCCCATGATTCTCCGTTATCCAGCTTTTTGATACTACTGCCAAGAAATGCTGTAGTAGATCACCTAATTTCGTTAAAAATGTAAACGTTTCAAAACTTCTCAAGGCAATAAATAGACATCGTTGCTAGATAAGAAATGCATTACCAAAACCTAACAGATGCGCATCATGTAATACTCCTAGCTCATCCATCAATTTCCAATCACTTAACAGCTTTGATAGTATTTGACATCCAATATTGTGTATCTGAAGCATTATTATTATTATTATTATTATTATTATTATTATATACAATAATACAACTATTAACACATGCCATGTATAAAATTGAATTTCAGTTGAACCATATTCGCGTGCCATGATAACTACAACAAAAACATAATTCAGATTCAACAATCACCGAATCACTACATTAGCCTCTAAAACCCAGTGAAAAACTAAAAAGAAATTGAGGTCTATATGCCTAATTGGGGTGCGTGAAGGAAAGTCACAAGAAAAGTTTTTTGTGTGTTTGCTGTATGATGGCTAGTTAATTTGTATATGTTCTAGTTTGGTAATTGTATATATTTAGTTGTTTATTTTGTGGACTTCGATACTTCATACGTGTTTGTAATGTTTCAGGTCATAGGTAATTAATGCAACTATTTTGGACCTGTATGTGCACAGAATGAAGACCCAGGATGTTCAGCACACGAAACGAGACAATAAAATGAAGAATGCTGATGAGGAGACCCGCCGCGGTATGCGGAGGGTGTGAAGATAGTCCATCACATATCGCGATGGACTTAATTTAATGATTTCTAACTTTTTGGTCCATCGTGTAATGCGATAGACCTGTGAAGATCCCATCGAGTATCGCGATGGGTTCCAAAATCGTGAAAGTTAGGGTTTCTTATTATACAACATGCTGGATGACCCTGTCATGATTATTCATATTCCTGAGTAGTTCCAGAGTAGAAAAAGACCATTTGCATCCTCCCGAAGCATCCATAGATCATCCGCATAGCCTACGTTATCGGAATTGAAGGTCTTTGATGTCAAGGCGCGACTAACCTTCTCGAATCATACCTGGGATGTAGAGTATTGTATTTTACAGTTTTCTTATGTGTTAAGAACGAATGATTTGTAATTGTCTTTGATTAATCTATGAGTATTGATGTCTAATATTACTGTGCACTCCGTCGGTTTAGTTTTATTTTGATCGGAATGATTTGTTTGTCAGTTGTTTTGATAATTGCTTATAGGGTTGTTTGGATTAGTTGAATATGATGAAGTATACAACTGCCCTTAGTTGAGTCAAACTGGCAGGGACTGTTTGGTAACCAGTGCCGTGTGTTAGCGATTGTTGATGCCTAAGGTTTAACTTGTTTATCAATCCGATTTGATCTTTGTCAATTAATTTGTTAAATAAACATGATAATACTGCATATTTACTTGTTTGGAACCCGAGTGTGATATGTCTTTGTCTAGTGATTGAACTTGCTTAGTTTACTTGTTTAATATTAAATCCAATCTCTTGCTAGTGTGATCAGCACTCATTATTGTTACTTCACAATATTAGAAATTGATTACATGCTACACTGACCATATACTCCTGGTGGATACGATATATAACTTACCATGTCTGCTTAGGTTAATTAGGTTTTTGCATGACTCGAACAACGGTCATCAAAGTGGTGTCGTTGCCGGGGAGTTAGTGCGCTTAGTGTTTTAGTGTAATTTGATTTCTTTGTTTATTCTAGTTTAGTTTAGTTTAGTTTTAGTTTTAGTTTTAGTTTTATTTTTATTTTCCCATTTTACGCGGGGTGTGTTATTTGTGCAGGTAACAGGTTTATTCATACCCGCCACTCCGGAAGACAATCTCCGCTCATTTACGAACTAGAAATCAAGAAAGTAGCTCGGCAGAACCGAGATCAGCACCGCGGGTCAGAAATGGAAAGCCATAACCAAAAACAGAACCAAGACCAGGATCAGAATCAAAACCAGAACTTAAAGCTACACATGAATCAAAACCAGAACGCGCTACCTGAAGACAACATGTTCCACCAAAATTACAATAACAACCAAACTCTGCCCGAAAACAACATGTTCACTGTTTCCGATTTGTTCTTGCTTGTTATTGTTATAACTGAAGACCAAGATTGATATAATGCTAAATATATATAAATCTCTTGTATATTTAATATAATATTTTGTTAGTTTTTATTCGGTTTTTATTAGAATTTGTACATTACTAACATATTTGAATAATGTAGGTTTCAGAGGTTTAACGTGGTTAAAATGGGCGAAAAATGAGCTAAAACAAGCCAAACCGGTGAACCGGAGCATCATAATTGAACCGGACTGCATCAGAATTGAACAAGACCGGTCAGACCGGCCACTCCCACTTTCCTGGAGCGCTGCGCGGCCAACACGACCTTCCCCGTTGCGTGGCACGACGGCAATCAGAGTCCAGAAACTTCGATTTTTACCTGTTTTGGGCCCAGAAAACCAATTTAAACACCTCCAAACTTAACCTTATACAGAACCTGAATACCCTGGTCGTTTGGACGAATTTGGGAGCTCAAGAGAGGATATTTCCGAGGATTTGAAGGCTACGAGTCAACCGGCGAAGTGCTTATTATTCAAGAACGAAGACTCCGGGTTTTATCGCCTTTAATCTTCATATTCTTATTTGTTTTCGCCATGATTTCGTTTTTCATTGTTTTGTTTTATTTTATGATGCTAGGCTGAACTTTATATACTGACTAGGCTTATGATGAACCTTTTTTTATGTTTGATTTTGACTTGAGATTTATTTTTTGTTATGGTTTTATGAACTAGTAAAAGGTTTAATTATATTAAATTGATGCGAATGTGTGCTTAGGGTTGTTTGTTGAGTTTTATTATTCCATAGTTGCCTTGATTTTTGTTTGTCATATGATAGGTTGCTATTAGGTCATCTACTTTGTGTTTTTGACTATTTTATGATTGATTTCGAATAAGATCATAGGAATAATATTATTTTATTAAATAAACCTAAGTGTGCTGCTAACCTAAATAGCTGTAAGGTGCTAGGTTATTGGTAGGTCTTTGTTGATTAGGATTGCTAGATTTAGTTCTTCATAAGGAGTCCGTCTTTGTTTGATTGATTAACTTTGTCTATCGAGTCAATTGAATATATTAGACTGTCTTTGATTTCCGCGCTGTAAGGTAGGATTTCGTATAAAGTAACTAGTCTGTAACTAATTAGGTGACCGTAAGGAAACTTGATTTTTAATACTGGTGTGTATTAAAACTTATTAGAAACCCATAGGTGTCTCTTGAGAAGGGTCAGGGGTCCTGTTCGGGTTCTCTCTTAAGCGTCTATTTTACGATCCCAGTTCCATAACTAAATATTTTCCCGGTTAATTGATAACTGAAACTTAGGGGATTCTAGCCTAGGCGGTTGTTTGTCATCATCTGAATTAAGTCCAAGTTCTAAGTTTAGTCGTCTTTAGTTTCCTTAATTAGTTTAAAATTAGTTTATTAGTAAAACCCCCCTTAAACAAATAATAAATAAATAGTCGTGTCTGTAGTTGAGTCTAATTAGCTAGTAAACGTAATTTAAAGAGTCTCGTGGGTTCGATATCCGAACTTACTTAGCTGTACTAGAGTCGACCGGTTCACTTGCCGGTTAGTAGTTTAGTTAAGTTTAAGAGTCTAGAATTTATTACTTAGTGTCTAGATTAACGTGTTTTTATATAACTACTTTTTGCACATCAGAGATGGTTATGATCGGAATGTTCGAAGGTTTAGATTTTGGTTGATTGGTTTATTAAAGGGAACTTGAATATGGTACTGATATAGAATAAACATGGAGAAAATAGAACCGGCGGGTGTGCTAATGACGACATAAGTGAAAAAAGAGGTCAGTGGCAAGTCATGTGAACTATTGCTCGTTTTTCGGTTAGGGTTTGCCTTAACTGGTCGTGTGTATGGTCATAGAACTCTTGGCAATGGTGGACCTAGTATATAAGTAGGGGTAGCCTCCGCTACCTAGGGATGTTCTTCAGGTTCGTTTTTTGGGTTTTTTGGTTCGGGTTCTTCGGGTTTCAAAGTTTTAAATCTTAACCCGAAACCCAACCCAAATCTCTCACGGGTTTTTAGAGTTCGGGTAATTCGGGTTCGGGTTTTTTTGGGTTGGGTTAATTGGGTTTCGAGTATCCTAGAAAATGAAACAAAAAACCAAAAAATTTAAAAAACTTCAATGCTAAAATTAAAAAAAAACATATTCTTCTTTGCTCGTAACGCAAATAATCAAATAATAAACAAGTATAACTTGATAAAGTTATAAAACAGTTCAAAAGAAAAGTAAAACTAAGTAACTAACTTGAACCATAAACGTCTTCAATCTGACGTGATTTGGTTGTTCGATTACTGTTGCTATTAGTAATAAACGGAAAACATAAATTAGCAATAAACAATTGATCCATAATAGTTGGAATGACAACAGTCGATTAGGCTCAGATTTTGGTAACTTTAGTGACTAATACTAAACCTATTATACCTAAAAATATATTTAATTTCAAAACTGAAAGTTTATTCGGATTTTTCGAGTTGACCCGAAATTTATAAATCAAGCCCGAGAACCAACCCTAATTACTTCGGTTCGGGTTAGGGTTAGTCTTTTCTCGGGTTCGGGTTTTTCGGGTCGGGCTAGTTCGGGTTCGAGTACGGGTTAAGTTTCGGGTTTCGGTTAAAAGTGACAGCCCTAATGCTACCCCTCAACTTTTTGCCGATAGTACAAATTTATTCATTTTAGTCGTTTTCATATTTCGCTACCCCTGAAAAAATATAATGCTACCCATATTTGTTTAAAGTCCAACCAAATTAAGGACTAACCAAATTTAAGCACAAACTAGTTAAAACCATTTGTTTGTTTTTCCTTTATGCTTAAACGTTTGGTTTAGGTCGGACATCAACATTCAACAAAACAAAGTTTCATTCAGTGGTGGCTTCCACCCCACACTGCCCCAACTCCCTGCATGCTGTAGCCGAGTAGCCAACGGTCGGTGCTCCTTCAGTCCCTCACTCCCTCGTCCACAGTTGAATTCTACTTGTTGAATTTAGGTATTCTTCTACTTCTACTTAAAATTTTAATTGTTTATTTGTTTATATAAATTGCTAATTTTGGAATTATTTATGGGCAATTAAATGATTTTTTTAACAGTGAACTTCTTTTGATTTTTGTTGTCTTTAGGATTTGAACTCAAGACCTCCCCTCCAAACCCAGGTGTTTTAAAGGTTTTGTCTTTGGCAATGGAATATCACCCCATTGGTAGAAATTGAATGATTGATTATGGTTTATTGGATATTCAGATAATATAAATTGTAAATTGTAATTGATTAGGGATTTAGGGTTTATGTGTAAATTGAAATTGATTATAGATTTATGGTTTAAATTTTGTCCCTTCTAAAATTAGGGAACTTGGAAGATGACACAACAAAGTCTTATTAGCAATCATTGTATGAAATATCGTAAAAAAATTCGGTTACTATTGAAATACGGTAAAAAAATCATTTACATTGTATGAAATATGGTAATTTTTTTAACGTTCCTGAGATTATGGTCTAGATCCGCCACTAACTCTTGGTACCGCTTGCTTTCCATAAAAGTTCTATTGTTGTTATAACCATTTTCCTGTTAGTTGGTTTGGAACTATGATTATTACTTCTTGTTTGTTTGGAATTGTGAAGTTATATCTTGTTCGGTGGTGATAAGTGGTACAACATTTGAGAGGATAGGGATCTTGTGCTGGGTAAAGTTATTTGCCAGGAAAGTACGAGTGGGGTTCATCTCATGGAGTGTTGGTGTGGCATGAGTTGGGATAATAGAGACAGTGAGAGTTGGGCATAGTCGACTTGGTAGGCTGCATAGAGGTGGGACATTTCAAGAGTCAATGTCAAAAGGTGGATTCTGCTTCTGAAAATGTATTTGGGGTTGATGCATTGAGACTCAATGATGGCAGTGAAGACTCTTGGGTTCAAGATTTTTGTATGCTTTATTTCTTGTTACTCATATATTGGTGAATTTTTTTAGTTAAAGACTTTGGAAGATACGGTCTCTGTATCATCGGAAGAAGTGAACCAACTATCGAGTTATAAGGTCTTGGCTCGCTGAATTGGGTAGAGTTAAGGGGTTTCAGTTTGCAGACATGAAGCCTAGAGCCACATGGATGTCAGCTTGAGTGTATTCAGAGGTCTAAACATGTTCAGGTTTTGGTAACAATGGGAGCACGTGATGTGTTCTAGGTTCGTTTCTAAAGGGACACTGGGTTCGGAGGACCGGGAATCCGAATGTGAAAATCTCTTCTGATATAGTCTACTGATTTGGAGAGTGTTTATCATCTAGAAGTCTGGAGCTGGTAGTGTGAGAAAGTGAGGGTCGGTTAAGATTGAGGATGAGTCATTGGAAGGTTTTGCCATGGTTAGGTCATGATGACCGGATTGGAGCTCTTAGGAGCTTCAATGAGCCTTTCAGGTAATTGATGAGAAGGGCCGCTGCAACTAGGGTGGATTGGTAGAAATCTTAGTTTGTTCTTAGGGAACTGGAGGCTTGGAGAACTTCTTTTGTTGAAGTTTTAGCTTGTTCTTGAAACTGGAGGTTTGGTAGATATGTTACTGACAGGATAACTGAGATTGTTATTTGCTTTGGACGGCGGGCTGGAGTAAATATATCCATCATGTAATTGTAATCTTGGTTCTAAGCTAATAAGAAAACCTAGTTGCAGCACGTAAATGTAGGTCCCCTCACGGGAACCGAACCATGTAAAAATTCTTGTGTCGTTTATATTTTCGTTTATACATGTATATCGTGATGTATATGTGTGTTGTTTTACTTCCATGCACCGCTTTGTTCCTAACAACCATATTACTACATGGACCACTATATTATAAACCTGACAAGCTAGTTTTACTATATTTGTTTACAAGCGGGTTTATTCACTGCACAGAGTAGTTCTTTTCCTAATTAAATGAAATTTAAATTTCTTTTCAAGTAATGAAATTTAATATCCAAATATTCTTTTTAGTTCCATTTATTTTAGTAATGTAATTTTCTTTTTTAGTAATTCCATTTAACTTTTTTTTAATAAAACTGAGTGAGTCTGTTTACATTTGCCAGCCTAGGATAATTTTGTAACATGCACATATTTGAAGTTATATATATAAAGACCAACACCCCTGTCACTAACCATCATCATCCTTCATATATTCATCTTGCTATCTCCTTTCACACCTATGCAAATATGAAGAAACTACAATCAACACCAAAAACACAACTCTTCAAACTCAACGACATCTTCTCGGTCTTTATCTTCATCTTCATCGTATGCGTCTGTTTATATACTCGCCATTTAACCAATTTCACCGATCACAATGAGAGACATTACATGTTCCTCCTTTGCAATGGAATCCTTGTATTCCTAATATTCAACTTCTGCTCGACCTACGTTTCTTCACCAAAAGAGAATCAACCAGTGGCCACGTATGAAGTCATGGAACAAGTACCCGGCATGAAAGAACAAGAAGAAGATCATCATGATGAGCACCTTCTTGTAGTTGTTGAAGAAGATGAAATAGAGGAATCAAAAGAAGCTGAAGAAAGAGAAGAATTGAACAATCGATGTATGGAATTTATAAGACAAATGAGGGAAAGAATGAAGTTCAATCGGTGACCATAGTCGACTCCATGTCTCCATCTAACCAAAATAAGTTCTTATCTCTTTAATTTTAATATAAGGCCAATAACATTTCAATATATATGACTGATTAATCTTTTAATGAATATTACTTTTTGAAGAATATCCCTCTATATTTTATATGCTTTGAGTAATAGTGTAAATCATTATGTTATATATCAATTTACATGTATTCAACTATATATACGCATATTTAGCGTATTATTCAATTGCCCAATTGGTAGGGAACCGGGAAGTACGAAGTTAACATGGAATTTCACAAAAGTCTTGCATGCACATGGCCCCTAAATTACAACTTTTGAAGATAATGAACTAGTGATGGAGTGTAAATTGGTCTGAAATTTTGTTCTTTTATACGAATTGGTCTGAATTAATGTTAGGAGTACGAATTGGTCTGCTAGTTATTCTTTTACACCTAGGTCCTCCAATGAAATTCAACCAACAATTATTAAAGAATATTCAACCAGTATTTTTCTACATCTTATATTTAGTTATTTGTGTTGTAACATGTATCTTAAGTTATCTTCTTTCATCTTAAAAGAAAAGCAAAGAAATCTTGCTTAAAACATCTTCGCAAAAAAATCATACTCTTATCCCTTTGAAGCCACCCTCTCATCCACTCCTCCCACCACCGTCCGCCACCACCACCCACCGTACGCCACCACCACCATCCCCCACTGCCACCGTCCACCACCATCCACCGCCACTACCCACCGTCCGCCGCCACTACCAGCATCCACCACCACTACCCATCGTCCGCCACCACCACCACCACCACCATCCATCACAGCCACCACCAATCACCACCGTCCACCACCCACCACAACCGTTCATCACCACCACCACTCACTGTCGGACGCCATCACCGTCAACTACCACCGTCCACCACCCACCAAAACCGTCCATTACCACCACCCACTGTCCACCACCACCATCCATCGCCACTACCCACCGTCCGCCGCCACAATTTTATTATTATATTTTCTATGTAACTTGAATAAATGACTTCTATCTTGTGAGATAAGTTTGACAGTTATGCAGACAGTATCAGCTTATAAAAACAAACAGTCTTATATTTTCAGCTTGCAGATCTTCAGACCACATCTTCAGTTGCAGACATGAAAACAGATGAAATCAGCTTGCAGACAGTTTATGTCTGCAAAAACAAACAGCACCTAAATTGGTTTGAAATTTTGTTCTTTTATATATAAAAAATTATCAAAAATAAGCTATATTTAATATTTTAGACTTTTTCAAGAAAAACAAAATAATCTTTTACTTTTAGGTTTGTCAAAATTAATTTTAAAATTTTGAAACAAAACTTTATTTTTTTTAATAAAAGGAAATATATATATATATAGAGAGAGAGAGAGAGGGGAGTTATACAAAGTAAAAAATGATACTAAACATGCGAACTGAACAAAAAATGAAATTTTGGTGGTGACATAATCGTAAATAACAGGACCTTGATTCTTCACTCTCCACAGATAAACATCGTTCGACGTCTTCATCAAATTTAATTGATTCATCAAATTGTTTCCCAAATTTCATCAAAATCGCTCGTTATCTTCATCAAATTATTTTGATTTTAGAATTAGAATCACTTGCCGTACACTTCAATTTGAGTTTTGGGATCGTTTAATTGAGCCCACGTAATGCAATAACCGGCTAGTCGATTAAAGATATTGAAGTTTTTAGGGTTTTTAAAAAATGTTCAGATGTAGAAGATGATATGATAATTACTCTATTTATATAACTAAAGTAATTATGAAATCAAACAATATGAGCCCACTTGTTTCACAAATTACTCTACTTATAGATATTATTACTCTACTTGTAATATATAATTATGCTTTTGAAAATGAAAATTACTCTATTTGTACTAAAATTAACTACTTGTAATTGAAAATTGCTCTACTTATAATAAAATTACACTACTTGTAATTGAAAATTACTCTACTTATAATATAAATTACACTACTTGAAATTAAAAATTACTCTAATTTTATGTTTACTCACAATACCAGTTACATAATTACTCTACTTATGACAAAAATTACTCTATTTACATGTTTAGGTCATAACATCCAATAATATAATTACTCTACTTAGGAAAATAATTACTCTAGTTATCATATGAATACCTTTAAAGTGTAATACCCAGCAACATATCATACTCTGTTTTTTGAATTTTTGGTTCTTTTAAAATATCTCCGTTGAAAGCTTTTAAATCATCAATCAATTCCATTTGCAAAACGCTTTATTTGTTCAATTAATTCAATTCACAAGCTTCAAATTGATGGATTAGTACAATTTGCAAGCATCAATTCGTCTCTGTTGTGAACTTTTTTCAGGAGATTGATTTCTTTAATTGATTGATTGATTACGTATTTACAATTGATCGATTGATTTGGTATTTCAAATGATCAATTAAGTGTTTTATAGTTGATTGATTGCTTTGAAAGCTTTAATTGTTTGATATGTTTGAAGCATGAGGATGAAAGAGATGAAACTATTTAATTACAAAATGCCATTGCCATAAATTTGTGAAACCTTCAGTTCGCACGTTTTGTACAGTATTTTAGTTTGTATTTGATCCAAACCATATATGTGTGTGTGTGTGTGTGTTGGATAAGAAAACCTATCACAAAAAATCCCTAGCTCTATTATCCTCTTTTAAGTTAAGTGAGGAACTCATATGAGGGAAAGGGTTGCGACCTTCAACTCCTAAGATATATCATAAAATATAGCCTATTGACTTGAAGAAGGCAGACAACGGGCGATAAGGTTGGTAGGGCCCTAGAGACTGTTTCGTAGTCTATTAACAGTTATCAAGAGGTTACCTTTTAATGACGCATAACCTCTTAATGATTAATAGTTAGCATTAAATGATTAAGAATTTGAAATAAGTTTTATATGCGAGGCGGAGTTTGTTGGGCCTGGGTTGATCATTTCATGTACTTAGGCATTTGGGCTTGTGTCTCTAGTTTCATTTTAAATTATTCAAAAACATGTTTCTTAAACTGATTTTTATATTCGTATTATATATTATTTATTTATCAAAAGCAATTTAAATAAAAGTCATGTCTTCGTAGTTTTTTTTACAGTTTTAGTTGTTTTATTATTGTTTTTTCTTTTATTTTTTTTCTTAGTCTTTTCTTTTTATATTTGGTACATCATGTTTATGATTGATAATGCCATTGATTTATGACAGAAAAGCAAATGTTCTTCGAGTTGTTTTATGATTAAAATGGATGTATGAAAATAACTTTTTTATATTATTGCTTTTTTTAATTTCATATTCATGATTATTCTATAAATTATATACGCAAAAATAAATAAATAAATAAATAAATAACTTGCATTCACTAACGTTAAAAACAAAAATATAATACGATGTTGTGTTTTAATATTTTTCTTGGCATTAAGGTATATATAAATTTGGTTGAATACAATATTGTATTCAAACTAGAGTACTTTTTTTATTACAACCTATACGAGTATCGGTACCATGTGACGAAACAAACCGTACCGTACCGTTTTGACTGAAAACATCGATACTCGATACCAGTATATATCGGCATTACTCGAACTGATTCCGAGTAAACAATATCGATACCAATATCGATATCAAGTCCAATTCAATATTTAAACACTCTTACAACTTGAAGAAAACAACAAAAATAGCATATAAAAAAGCAATTAAAAAACAAAAACAATAAACCCTAAAAATAGTTTTTCTTTTTTGCTTTAAATCATGTTTGATATATATATATATATATATATAGGGGAAGGATAATGGGAGAAGTGATATTATAGTGAGAAGTGCGAGAAATAAATCTGAACCATTGACTGTGTTTAAACAGTGGTCTATATTATAAATGGCAAATTCGTAATTAAAAACACATATTTATAGCATATAATTTAATAAAAAGGTTAGATATGTCTTTTATGGTGCATGGCTCATTAAACCAGATTTTAATACTTTAAGTAGTTACTTTTTTATGCCTATTTAATGCTCATTAGAGGTTAATACTATTTTATTTTTTTCATTAAAATTATGATCTTTTTTTATGATTGTGTAAGTTGTTTATTTGTTTTTAGAATTTGTTCATAAAACATATAAATTTTGCAACATTACATTGTATATTACAGATTTGTTTATATAGTACATACAATGTATTGAAGTAAGCCTGTTTTTATTTGTTTTGCCAACACTTTATTATATAAACAAACTGATTTCTACACGGCATTAGTTTTGCATACACTATATTAGATACTACATTAGTTATAACTACACAACAATCAAAAGTGTCCACTTACTACATTTTTTTTTACTAATGCTACATTAGATATGTCTACACTACGCTAGTTATGACTACACAACCACTTGAAAGTGTACCGGCACAACATTAGTTTTGTCTACACTAAATTAGATATGTCTACCCAACATTAGTTTTGCCTACACTATGCTAGTTTTACTTTTACCTACATAAAATTAGTTTTGTCTACACTATATTAGATATGCCTACACTACATTAGATATGTCAATGCTACATTAATTATGACTACACAACATTAAAAGTGTGCCTACACTATATTAGATATGTCTACACTACACTAATTATAACTACACAACATTTTAAAGTGTGTTTACACCACATTACGTAGCTACATCTACATTACATTAGATCAAATGATGATGATGACGATGATGATGATAATAATATTTTGTAACTTACCATTTGCTAATAACTTATCATTAATTAGTAAACCATTAATGAGCATGAGTTACAAAATAAAATACTTTATATTTCACTAATATATCTTTGCATATAAATAATCAGAAAATAAAAAAAATTATGTGATTGGTTAGAATCCTTGCAACTAACTAATTCGTTAATTAGTTGGGTTAGTTAAATGTCATGTACACGCTCATGGGCTAAACAACTCAATTGTTTATTACTCGATATTTGAATTGGGCCATTCAAATTGCCACGAAAAGCTCATGGGAGGTCAACTCGTTTAATATGTTTGATTATTTTATTCTTGGAAAATCTTACGAAAACATTGTTCATTTACTTAAATGCTTCAAACTCATACATATTATTTTAAATCCCAACTCGTCCCCGAGTCTTCACTAGTACTAATACATATACATATGCATCCCCATCATCTCATATCAACTTATTCACACAACTTACCCATCATCTTATTAAAATTTCATCCTTGTTCCTCGTATGATGACTTCCCTAGGAAATCATCGTAATCAACGCCGTTCACCTGCTTCTCGTAATTGTTGTTCGACTACTAGAATCGACAAAGAGTTTGCTGCTGTATTCCGTTCACCAAACGACCGCCAATCTCGACAAAACTAAAATACACCGAACAATAAATCTTACACTAACTCATATCTGTTAAAATATTATTTAAGTTATATTGTTTTATTTATATCCATATCCTCAAACTATAAATTTCTAAGTACATTTAAATCCTTATCCTTAGCTTTAAACTATAAAAATTTTATTATCTTTTGTTTTCCTTAATATCATGATGGTTTTCACAACTTATTTTCCACTTTATAAATATTTATTATTAAAATTCAATTATTGTAAATTTTATAATTATTAAACTAAATTATGTATTCTCTAAATTTAATTTCCACTTTTAAATTAAAAAATCCATTAATTAATTTAATGTTTATTATTAAATTGACTTTTTGATTGAACCTTCATCGTAAATATTTTAACTCCCTACTTTGATTTTTGAAAATTTTGAACGTTTTAAATGATAAATTCGTAGTTGTTGAAATAGTCATGGTAGTTCATGCATTTCTAGCCTCGCATTTATCTCAATTTATTATATGCTTCATTTTAATTTAGAATTTATTATTTACTCAAATTTTATTATTGATAATTCAAATTACTTACTTCCTAATATTTATAACGATTTTATGAAAAAGGAAAAATTCATGAATTCCCAATTTAATCTAATTTAATTACCTATTTTATATTTTATCTAATTCTAAAGGTTTAATTGGAATAAGATTATCTCGGTGATTCGGGAATATCCGCTTTCCAGTTTAATCTGTTAACAATTTAATATAAATATGCATATTTTCGCATTATCACTAATATTTAAATATTAATTACTAACTATTATAATATTTTAGAATATCTTAGTCGAATTAATCTAATCTCAAAATCACAAACTTGAAAAGCTATGACTTTACATTAACTTCTCTTTAAACTCATAAGTACTCAAATTAACCAAACTCGACTCACCAAAATTTTCGTTAACTATGTTTATATTTATACTCTCGATCTTCAAAACTTCCTTCATAAAGAATACGATCTTTAAGGATTCCGCATGCTATTAACTATCTTAAGATTTGTGTAAATTAAACCTTTGCGTAATTCATCCCCTTAATAAAATTCCTTTATCAAAGTTATACTATTAGGATCTTGTACCTCCATCTCATTTCCTTTAATCTCGATTATTACAATAACATCTGTTTCACATAATTTATTTTCTTTCAATTTTCAAAATTTTACTTTTAAAAACAAAACGAGGTTTCCGAAATCTCACGGTTTTATTAATTCAACTAGAACATTTATTATTTATAATATGAAATTATATTTAGAATTACCAAAACAATTGTTTTCTCTTAAAATTTATTTAAAACGTTTTATAACCCACATGATGGAACGGATTATGCGGACCATCCCACGATAAGAGTAATTATGGATGCATACATAATTATTCAAGTCCTCGCATGGAAATCATAATACGTACAATTATGTGTCATTGTTTAGAACCTAAGGTAGCTTGGATAACGGTACGAATGATGAAATGATAAGGACATGGTGGATACGCCGCTGGTACATCCTATATATAAGTGCCCTTATCGGATTGTCATTTGAAGCGTTGCTTCGGTTATTGAAAGTTCTATGTCATGATATTTTCCTTAAAGTTTAATTACTTTCAAAACGATGATGTTTTGGTTTTCCTTAATTTCGGGACGAAATTCCCTAAAGTAGGGGAGACTGTAGCATCTCGGATATTTCGAACTCGTATTCGTTACGCTTAACCCGACCCGGGTATATTTTTAGATCTTTATCATTAATCAAAATCAAGTATTTATAAGTAACTAAAATTATTATTTTCATTTTATGCCATCATAGTTTTTAAAGTTGTTTATGTTTTGATTTAACTTTAAAAATAATCAAGTAATAGCATTTTTAGATAGTTTAGGGACCATGGTTGACAAAAAAACATAAAAATCTCCTTTTGTGCCCCGGAGCGCTGCGCGGTGGCAGACCCTTGGGTGGCCACGCAACGCCTCCAACCATCTGATCAGATCGTTTAACTTTAGTTCGTTTCCTATTTCATTTAAGGTATAAAATCGTTTATTTTAAGCATGTTTGAGAGAATTTTAAGGACCAAGTAAACATAATATAACTAAAACACATATTCTAATTTGTTTTCCCTTGCCAAAGATCAGAGCTTTATGAATATTTAGATGATTCTTTCCTTTAAATCACATTTACTTGCTTAAACGGGCCAAAAAGTCATAAATAGTTCAATTTAGCTTTTCTTATATAAACAAACCTTAAACCTCTGCCACAAAACATTACATAAACCCCAACGAACATACTCCAGCCATCCTATCTCCTGCCCATCTCGTATTCTCTCGGTTTTTGCTTGTTTGGTTGAAGACATAAGCTTGTACGTTTGACTTTGCTTGGTTTAGGACCTTTGACTTCCGTTTCTCATCGATTCTTTCACTTTCCGGGTAAGTTGTAAACTAAGAAATTGCTCATATGCATTCCCTAGTCAATAAACTTCAATCAATTTCGGTCTTTGAAGGGTGTTGACTGGTCAATTCGCTTAAAACCCGTTAAAGGGCAAAACGGTCAACAACTTTGACTTATCGTTTTCTCACACTTCTGGTCGGATTCAACGTTCGGTCCAGAAGACTTTTATTCTCGAAACAAAATTTTAAGGCTACTGAACAAAACCCGTTGATGGTACCAGCTTGAGTGAAGGAAGTTGGAGTAGAAAGAAGAAGGCATTGTCGCCCAACCAATCAGATCAGCCACTAGGGAAAAACGTGGCAAGTCCTGATCTAAAGATGTTGCTTGGTGAAGGTGGCTTGCTTCTCTGTTAACGTGGAATGAATGTAAACCAATTGTTGACATACATGATTAGCTTGGGAAGCTAGACTTTCTTCTCTACTCATTTTGGAGAGCTAATCTGACTTCTATCTCTTATCAGTTCTCTAGAGAAAGTACTAGCTCCCTTAAACGTTTAATTCAACATAACTAGAGTTCTACTCATCCATTTGGATTAATTCCAGCGGCATTAAGTTTGTTTTTATTTATAGTTTCATATCACAAAGTTTCAGGTTCTAATCAGTTATCTCGTTTGACGCGTATTGGACGACTCGCTTATCCGTTGACTCGTTTATTCTTAATTATACTCACTTGCCTTTAATCTAAGGTGAGTTTTATCATTCCCCTATTTTACTCGGTTTTCTAAAACGTTTTGGGGACATATGCGTATATCATACTATATATATACATATATATCAAAAATAGCAAACATGTAATTATGTGTGATTAATCAAATATACTTGTTATGTGCTTATTTGTCTTTTTATGCAATCGTTTGACATATTCCCTTGGAGAGGGTTCTCATTGATCATCGCCTGATTCGCTTGGCAACAGTCTTATTCTCATTATTTGCTCATAGTTGATTTACCGGCGCCCGATTCGCTTGGCAATGGTTTAATCGACAACTTATTTGCTCATGGTTTGATTTCATTACCGCATCTATTACGTTTTGCTTATTTATTATATTAACATTATTTTTGATGTCAAAAATTGGTGATAAACTCACTCAACATGTTTGTTGACAAAACTCTATTTTCTACGCATATGCAAATTGCTTGTATTAAAGACTGAAGTTTGGACATTTAGAAAGACCTTAGGATATGATCAAGATAAACATTATTTGAGCTTATATTCATATATGTAAATTGTTTGTTATATTTGGATATTGTGTGTATTATTTGAACAAAATAATTAATTAGATATTGTCACATTTTATATATGATAGTATCTTTGAGCTGTGAGCAATCGGATCACGCCCCGGCATTTCCGCCTTAGGTTGGGGTGTGACAGGAAACTCTATATTCTTATTTGAACTCTTTTCTACATACATATATATATACACACACACACTAGCGTTTGAACCCATGTATTACACGGGATTTGTCAAATAATAAAAATAAATTAGGTCCGTTATTTAAAAGACATGAACAATATTAAAGATAAAAGAAAATAAAATATATAGTACGATAATAAGAACTTTAGAATCTCAAATTTACAAATTTAAAAAAAATCTCTTTATATACAACACTAGCTTTAGAAACCTGTGTATTACACGGTATAAGTTAATGTATAAATTACAATGAATAATTTACTACAAATAAAATAAAAGATAATTAATGTAAAAAATGTATTACAAATATAGTCGCTTTATATCATCAAATGTATTTGAATTTTAAATCGAGAATGGGTTGTTTTACCATCGGTATACAATAATGAAGCAATACCACTGGAAGCAACATTTAAAACAATAAGGCCTTTAGATGTGAAAGATGTATTTAAACTCTTTCACAAAAATGTTTTTCACTCCACACCCTAAACCAAAAAAAACAGCAAATTTTTCTTTTTGAACAGCTTTTTCATGATATCCTTATAAACACACTGTTGTTCAACTACCATAACAGTCTTATACTAAATATAAAAAATGAAAAATTTGTCTACGATTTTTAAGACTTATAAACATTGGATATTTGTTAAAAAACATAAAATTATTATAGTTTTCTTCAATATGAAGATGTCTCAAAAATTAAATGTTAGTGTATTCTTTAAACACAACTCTTTTATATACATTTTAATTTTGAAGAAAATATCTTTATGACACGTAATTATTATATATATTAATATTTTTTTTATATTAAGTATGTTTACAATATAATTTATAGCATTAATAATTCAATCAACGAAGATTGACCAATTAATACGGTATGTTGAATTTATAATCAATACTAAATTTAGAACCAAAATATTTTTTTTTCTTTTCCATGAATAGAAAAGAAGTGATTTTGGCGGGAATTTGATAGTGAGGATTAACCTCGGAATGCCATGTGTCCAGATTATTTTCTTTTATTAGTATAGGTAGATTTGTCAATATTGTTTTGATCCATTACCCATTGATAGCTATGATAAATGAGATGATAGATTAGAGAATTAGATGGGAATTATAACCCATTTTTCAAAATTGTTTTGGCTCATAACCCATGATAGGTAGGATGAATTAGATGAGAAATTAAAGAGTTAGAAAGGAAATTATAATCCATTTGTCAAAATTATTTTGACCTATGACCTAAGGATAGATAGGATAAATAAGATGAGAGATTAAGGAATTGGAGAGGAAATTATAACCCATTTGTCAAAATGATTTTTGCCCCATAACCCATAAATAGGTAGAATGAATGAGAATAGAGATTAGAACAAAAATGAATATGAGATTGACACATCATCCTCTTTATTTTCTTATATTAGATTAGATTAGATATAAATAAGAGTTTCCAATAACATTTTTTAAAATAATTTTGATATAAACGAGATGACAATAAAAAATAAAAGTTCTATTATTTTTAATCCATATATTCCCTTTTTATATAGAAATTTTTAGTAGATCTTATTTTAATCAACAAATTTGGAGTGGGAAAAGATAAGATTATAGAAAAAAAAAAACCTTATTTTGTTCAATATTTTTCAAATCACCAATTTTGATAAATATTTTTCCTTTTATCTCCCATTTTTGTAAAAAAAGTTAAAAACTCATACATTTCTCACTTTGAAGGTCAGCAAATATGATAATTTTGTTGCACTACATTTTTAGTGTATTTCTGTCTCTACTGAGTACTGTGGATGTCAATGAAAAGAATTGAAGAATTCTTTGAGTCAAGTCATCCTTGCAGCTTGTAATGATATCTACGTTCATATATTCAGTGAAACTGAAGACACTCATTACCATGGCCACCTCAACCATAACTTCCAAACGGGCCGCTGGTTGGTTTAAGTCAACACTCTCAACGCCATATCTGGTTTGGTGATCTTTGCAATTGCGTTAACACTAACAACATGGATTTGCCGCTATTTTGATAACATCTGTTAATTAGGTTTATTTTTATTCTTGCATACTAGGGGTATGTAGTCTAGGTATTTTTGTTACATTCAAAACTAGCATTGAACCATTTGCGGCGGGGTGTAGATGGTATTGGCCAGGATGTATTTATTACATGATATATCAATAAATTAATAAAATATCTATGTTTTAACCTAAACGACGGTAAAAATAAGTTATCCACACGATTAACTAAATATGTCTTGAGTTAGAATTAGCTTTAATTATAATCAGTAAAATAAAAAAGAATTAAACGTACAAAAAAATATTTGTTGAAATAAAAAGAATAAAAAAATTTAAAACTTTACTAAACTGATAACTTTATTGAAATTTAGGAGTACAAACATTTATCGTTTAAAAATGAATGATTAAATTGCATATACCGTATAATAACTCTATTAAAGTATAGAAGCAAAAGACGTAAATTAGTTAAATATAAAATAGGTAGAAACATAAATCGTTTTAAGAAAAAGAATTATCAAGTCCAAAGATTGTATTATAACTCTTTTAATACACCATCACTAATTCATTAGATTGGTCGTGGGCTCACAAGGACGCCAATCAATAGCCAACGGGTACTTTCACAAGCTCTATGCCGTGCTGCTTCAACTAAAGGGGACACGAAAGGGCAAGGCACCAACATGTTAACGCCATCTTCACCAAATGGTGTGCGAGATCCACCCAATAACAACCAATCATACTTTCATTTATTTACTTAATATTAGTTGACACACAACGCGCTAATTATAGGTTGCTTTGACACATTTGGAAGGAGATACACGAAGATTTTCTAACGATTGACTCTTATATTTTATTAAAACAAATGTGTCCATCCTTTGGCATGCTTACCCTCCAAATCTCGTTTAGGGCGCCACATTTTTAGAGTTTAATATCATCGGAAACAAAAAAAAAAGTTGTTTTGAGTTTGATCATATACCAAACCAAGAAAGGGTTGTTATAACTTTTAATAACCACTTCACATTATTTGATTTCGCAAACCCGGATGGTTTTGCCCATCCCTAGCCGTGGGTTACTCAATCCTTTCATAAGTTTTGTCACAAGACAAATCACATGTTGCATGTCAACCACATAAAATTCTTTATAAATCAAGAGTCTATGTTTTCCCTAAATTATAATCTCAGTTGGCTCCAAAATGTAGTTTCTGGTTTGAAAATCCCAAGTAAAACAAATAACAAGGCCAAAAGACAAGAAAACAAAATGTTACTTTCTTACTTTCTTGAATGGCTTGTAAAGCACCGATGTTACATGTTTGGTGCGAAATCACTGCGATGAACTCAGCGCAATAGCGGGTTGATTGTTTCCGTCTCTCTTAACATACAAATGGTTCAAATTGGCTGACAATGGCTTGTGAAGAGCCTGTTGGAAGTTCTTAGATGAAGATGATTGATTTAGAGGCATTTGTTGTAGCAACGGGGGCAATTCGGGTAGTTTCTCGCCAAAATCTTGTAACGCGAATATTGCATTGTTGTAGCTTGATATGGGAGAAGAAGGGCATTCAGGTTCTTCGTCTCTGCCTCCATTTTCGGCGTAACTTTCCTGAAATATCAAAAGCCGAAAACATTGAACAAAAGATCCATTTTTTCAAAATGACGAGTTATTATGTTACTTTTAAGTGAAGAACATAATAACCGAATAAACACTTGTATGTAGTGCACATAAGATATCTTATATAGTGGAAGAGTGAGAGAGATACTTGAAAATGGTTGATATATTATACTAGATTAGACATTCATGTATTACATGTAGGACTGTTTAAAGGTACGACCCGACCCTTTTACCTAATACCCTACCCGGATCCTTTATCCTTTTAAGAAAAAACGTGGACTCGAGACCCTACCCTCTAAACAATAAAACGGTCGGGTATAAATAAGGGTTTTAAAGGTCTAACCCTTTACCCTTTAAAACAGTAATCCTCTTTTCTGCATTTACTAGTTACTTATCTCATATATGACTTTAATGTATGAATCCTAGAACGACATACTTTCATTTAATAACATAGTAAAGTCTAACTTCTAAAGTTTATTAACCATTTGAACTTATGCAAATAATATTCACATTCATAAATTACATGTAGAGAACAATTCAATGATTCCCATATATGTTTCCAATCAGTAGTATGACCATTTATTTTTATTTTTCTTAGTAATTGAGAAATTTCGTATGAATCATATATGAAAGACAAATCTCTTTTAAATTTCATATTAATCACGAATATGATGTATCTAGAACCTAGTAAAAGGGTCAAGGGTTTGAAAAAGGGTCGGACCCTTGAAACCCTTTTACCTTTTAAGGTGAAATTTAATTACCCTTAACCCGACCCATATTACATATTCAGGTCTTATTAAGGGTTTTACGAGTCAGGTAACCGGATTTCAAGGGTCCAACAACCATTATCTTGCTCACCCCTAATTACATGGGTCGAATAACTCCAACCAATTGTAAACCGGTAGTTTCTATTAAATGTAATCAGCAATTGGTGAAATAAGAAACAAAATATGAAGATTCAAAGTTAATAAATAACAAATAATGAAGATTTAAGATAAGATACAATTTGAAATATTCTTGTGATTAGTTTTAATAAACAATTAGAATTAATTTTAGATATTTAATTATACAAAATCATTATTACTTAATAATAGGAGCGAGTTAGAAAAAAAAAATCTAAACTTTCCAGAAGTGACATGTGACAACCAAGTTACATATTTATTATAACAGGATTTTAAGCAATATATATAAGTGTCTATGCTGTTCATGCAGTACTCCCAAATTCTGCACATCTACTATACCATTAAAACTTTATAAATAACATTTATTCTTATAATTTCTTACTAATAAAATAACTCAAAATTAAATTACATTCAACTTAATCTTATTCAATATAAATTAAAAACTATAAGGTTTTTCTTTTCAAAGTTTCATGGTGGTTATTCTCATCTTGGTTTCATTTCGGTTTTTGGTTTTTCTTCGGTTTTAGTTTTTATAAATTTGTTCGTTTCAGTTTCGTTTTAGACGGGTTTAACTTTTTTCAGTTTTTGTTTCGGTTTTTACAATTTTTGTTTTTGGTTTGGTTTCAGATTTATAGGTTTTAATTTTTCAGTTTCATTTCGGCTTTGTTTTAGTTTTATTGGTATTTGGTTTTATTTAGGTTTTCGGTTTTAGTTTTGTTTTAGTTTTTTTTTTCAATTTAGTTTCGTTTCAATTTTTATTTAGTTTGTTCGGTGTTTGGTTTAGTATCTATTGAAAAATGAAATAATATGCAAGGTTCACAAATTAAGTGAAAGGTTTACATGGGTTTCAACTTTCAATTATTTTGAAGTTATTGAAGCTTTATATTTTTTTGAATCTTCACAACCACTAATAATGAATTCGCATTTGATAAAAAGGATTTCAAAAGCTAAGAACGTTGTATGTGTTACCCTTCATTTTCTTCTTAATCTGCAAATGTGTTATTATTTTCTTTTATGAAAATGAGTCATTGTAGAAATGTTTATTGATTTGCTTCGGCTCGGATCAAAACGGGTCATTTTAAAAGGGTATCAGTTTAGTTCGGGTCAACGAGTTAATATAAAAGGCATCGATTTCATTCTGGTTTCTACGGGTCTTTTTAAAATCGCATTGATTTGGTTATGGTCATACCGGGTTAATTTAAAGGATACCGATTTGGTTCGTGTTTACATGGGTCATTCTAAAAGCGTAACAATTTGATTCTGGTCAAAACATGTCATTTTAAAAAGGTTTAGATTTGATTATGGTTTTTAAATGAGCTTTGAATGTGTTTCAGTTTATTAGGGATTAGGAGTTTTCACATGAAATGTAAGACCAGTTTTCGTAGTCAGTTAGTCACTATGTTTGTTAGATTGGTATATGAATGTTTATGTCGTCAACTGTGTTCCCGGTCCATGAATAAAAGAAGCCCGAATCATTCTTGGATGCTTATCGGGAATCTTTCCTGGATGCTTGTATTTTGATTTGCTTGCTTTCCCGAATAATGTTAATAAAGTGTTATTGTTTGTTTTATATTAATATTAGTTTTTAAAGTTTATGAAGTTTATGTATTAAAGTTTTAAATTTTCTTTGTAAACATTCTACTATATAACGTCATTTTTTTGTATGTTTATGTATTTAAGTATTTTGTTTGCGTATGAATATGAATTGCAATTAAAAATCATGTTGTTTCAAAAAATATATTAAAAAATAATTTATCGTTTGAATTTGTATATATGTTTGCTTAACGATTTCTATATTTCCACCTGTGTCGTACACGGGTCAATAACCTTGTAATGAATTAAAACAAAGAAACATGACAATAATGTAACACATGTAACATACCTTCAAGTCCAAAATGTTGAAAATATTGTTCCCTAAATCATCGTGTTCATGTGGTAAATCACAAGCATAGGTCCACTGCCCGTCAACAACAAATCGATAATGGTAAACACCAACGTTTAGCACCTTAACAATAGAGAAATCATTTCCCGGACCCTCTAATAACTCCCTAATCAAACGCATAATACTAAAAATGTAATCAAGAAAGCGCAAATGGCAAAACTATTAAATAATAATAAATGCTATATAAACCAACCTTGTCCTCCAGTTATCCCATGATCCCTCAATTGGAACGTTTGTGCCACCATGAATCCACCTGATCACCGCGGGTATGCACTTTTCTTGATTCACATATTCATATTCATATTCATCTCTTTGAATATGCATAATCTGATTAGGAGGAGATACATGGGCCTGCAAATATGGCTTATTATACAAATATACAATTGTTTGTTACGGAGTTCCTGGAATAAGAAACTTGGATTTTATGAAAGTCGTTTAGAACTTTCTGATTGAAACTTTTTGGTGGTTCTCCCAAGCATCTTAATCTGATAGAACTCAAAGAGAGAGAGAGAGAGAGAATGATTATTGAAAGTGAATTCTATGAACCAGAGAATGAGCGTTAGGCCACAATTAACATGATAAGCAGTTTAATGTATATTACGCTTTACATTGATCGACAAGTCAATCCAATTACACTAAAATATCTAATCTAACATCGTTGTGTAAAAATGTTGATTCTATCTAGATTTTGATGCAATTTCCTGATCCGGTTAATTAGCATACTATTTAAAGGATTTAATAATTAACATATTTTACCCAATAAAGCCACTATATAACTGATCTTGAGGGTGCTAATGTAAGCCACCACACACCATATTCATGTAATAGTTTTGAGTTACCCGAGGGAACTGAGAAGCCCTATGCGCAGGATAGCTGCTACTAGTGTTGCTATGACTAACTTGCGCCTGGCCATGCCCACATTCCATAAAGCACTCATCTTGATCAAGCTGTTGACCCTTATGTTCTTTGACACTAACATTTCCCATTACTGTCAAGAACCCAAATATTGTTTCAATCAAGATCACAACTTTAAGACTCAAGAAACCATCAAATGAGAAAGTGGTGATTAAGGGTTATTATACACACATGCCCATGATATTATTTTTGTTTTTATGCTTTAAAAAGGGGAAATTGACAGAGAGAGAGAGATAGAGGGAGAGGGAGAGCAGGTAACATGATTTTAGCAGCTTTGGTATGATTGATGGAAGCCCCCTTTTTGTCCTCTTTAATCTTTCACACAAAAACACAAAGTGCCTCTGTATTTATCTCTCACTAAAACCTGGTTTTGGTTGGAGAAAAAGGCTACTGTGTGTTTATTCTCCAATGAGTTTGGAGGATCTTTTGTGTAGTTTATACTATTATATATTTATTATATTTAGGCACTAGGAGGAAATTAATTTTTCTTAAGTGTTTATGTTGATGTTGATTAAATGATTTATTTATATAAAGTTGCATTATCATTATTACTAAGCAAAACTAGGTATAAAAGTTTGGAGCCAATGATCCTTATATCAACGGGTTAAGATGAGATATTGAAAGAGTTCATATAAAATGGGGAGGTTTTAGGTTTAAGTTCCACTCGTGACAAAAAAAAACAAACAAATAAATAAATAATAGGGTTCTATGTTGGGTTAGTGACCAAGCAATAATCTTTGCATGTTATGGGTCTCACTAAACCCGTATAACCTTTAAATGATTTATATCATTTCATTTATTTGTGAAACCTTTTATCATCAAACACTAATTTAATTTCTACTCTATACATATTCTCCATCGCCGGTCTATCCTCTCCATCACCTGTTAACTTCTGATTACCACTCGTCATCATCTACCTCCCCTCTCATGCATCAACTACTATCGTCACCTATATCAGCCGCCCATTCTTTGTTGTATTTCTTCTGAATCACCAAATGAATGCTGATTAATCTGCCACCGATTCAGATCTGGTCACCCCTTACCTCCTATTTTATTTATGAATCCTATCCAGTTCAACTTGTTTTCATGTTCATCACTCATACCACCACCATGCTAACTTTGGTTTCAAGCCTAGAACGGTTATTATTGGTAGCAGATTACTAACATACTATGCTATCTTAAATTTATAAAAGAATGCCTAATTTAGTTTTGATCTCAATGCTCTATGATACAAACACGGGTTAAATGGTGGTTCATTTAAAATTTAAATGAACAATTCATGAATATAAACGAACATAATTGAACATGGGTAAACAAACATATTTGAACAAAAGTAACAAACATAAACAAATATAAATATACACAAAGGAACAAATATAAAACTGTATTTTGATGATCCATTCCATGTTCTATCCAAAATGAACGTAAACTAACATAGCCAAACATAAATTGATCAAAATAGGTCTAAGTATATTACAAACTTTCTTACAATGAATTAAATTAAAATCTAAAAAAATATATTCACAATAATAGAAATAACTAATGTTTAAGAAAAACTCGTAATACGAGGGCTAAACCTTAGTTATATTTATATTTAGATACTAAGAGGAAATAATAATAATAATAATAATAATTATTATTATTATTATTATTATTATTATTATTATTATTATTATTATTATTATTATTATTATATGTGTTGCATGATTATCTGTAATAATGGCGATTTATATTAACGCATATGCCCTATTCCTCAAGACATGTGTCGTACCAGATGCCTTTCTATATGATCGGTGAGGGATGCCTAAGCTACTATGTACAATAAGCTCCTATGTTTATTTTTACTTTGTTTTAGTAGGAAAAAACGATTTGATGACTTTTTCATCTATTTATACTAAGAAAAAATGTATTGATTTTATATATAAGTTTTAAGTTTAAACTTATTTATTAACGTGGGGTGTTGTAAATTACTTAATTAAAATAAATAAATAAATAAGTTTACCTTAGAAACCTTTTAAGAAACTATAATATAATAACAATTGCTATATTTATTTATGTGAAATATATACTATTCTACCACTATATATGATTGAGATCAATTCACAAATATACTTAAGAACTCTTATATTACAAGAAGAGTTATTTAAATTCTAAATTGTTAAAGAACTGCCATGTTAAAAACCTTATTAGAGGAAAACCTTATATTAAACAACTTTAAAAGGAAAACGGAATGCAACATCTACATAACTTCCCTTCATGTCAAACACTTATGAACCCTTACAACTTTAGCTCATCTTTCATTCCCGTGTCATGAACATGAGACATGACTGCTTTTGTTAAAAGGTTTACTAATTTCTTTTTCTTTGAGTTCGCTATATAGGTAGATTGAAAATTTCGTTTGACACGTGAGGAATACTAGAGGACAAAACGGGTGAAAGTTGCTTCTATCCGTATAGTGTTAGAAATACCCGTGTATTTTTTAACCCAATTATTGTTCTCATTGAACCCAAATATTTATATATATATATATATATATATATATATATGAGACATCAGCTTTAGTTCTGTTGTGGCCATTGATAGCATATTGGTCCACACTGTTAAGTGGTACTTAAGAATCGCATTGATTAATTCCACCATGGTCTATATAACCACTTTAATCAATTATAAGCCAACACATTTTAAGCATCGAAAAGCCCTTACAAAACTTTTTATAATAAAAATAACCTCTTTCCGTGTATGATACGTGTAAGATTGATAGATGACCTTGAAATTTATATTCGAATATGTAAAGAATACATTTATCTTCCTGAATGAAAAAGCCATTCATATGCCTTAGATAGGATCATAGAAATATAGAGGCTTATCCACAATATGGTGGATCACCTTTATAATCCCTACATTATTTAAGGTTACTGAATATATTTATAAAACAATCATGACATATATAATGTGAACAAAATAAATAACAGGAGCTTATCCATGCATGTTTTATCTCTTTGGACTTTCGCTTTTGGCTCAACTAAGATAACACATCGCATACGATTTGCAATGCTAAATGGCCGTTTGGTTATCAAAATGTTTTTGAATTGAATTAAAATCAAACAACAAAATGGAATTCGAGTGAACTGAAATTAGTTTTGTTGGACGTAATTTCTATCTTAATATGCCCATCACGTGTAGGTGACCAGGTTAGATCTATTGGGCCTATAGAATTAGGGTTTTATTATATTTGGTAATGTTTTGGCTAGAAAGTTAGGTTAGTCTATATAAATAAAGATATGTTAGACATTATAGATTGTGTGTTGTGAGATACAACCAAGTTAGGGTTAATCTAGAGACACATGATGAGATGTAACCGAGTTAGGGTACATCAAGAGCCAAACCAAGCTAGTGTTTGAGAGTTTGTAATCAGTTTTTTGGAGTGATATTTTATGAGTAATATAAATGAGAGATAGTCGTTTACTTCGTGTTTGATTATCAATCTGGGACTTGAATTGGTATCAGAGTCAAGTTCAAGAGAATTGGTATAAGAACCAAGTTCAAGAAATCGATAATCAATCGGCGGTGAGTGGTGGCTTGAGGAGGTGCTATCAATCGGCGAATATCGGAACTAAGTTTGGTGTGTATTGATACGTCAGGTACGGGGATGCAGCGAGTAGGCTGTTCGTGTGGCAATAACTCGGAAACAAGTTGGTTTTCGATCGGTGCTATTCCAGAGGTTTTTCGAAGAAACATACTGGGTTTCTGTTGCCATCGATTGAAGAACTATATTAGGTTCACAAAAGTCAACAAAGGAAAAGAAAGTTAATCATGGGTTGCGAATGCTTCCATGTTTTCCTAAGTTTATGAAGTGCTGGTTTTGTGATTAAATAATTACACAGTCACAATGGCAAAGGTTAAACAAGTTGGTTAGACCGGGTTTTTATGAGTTGAACAAGCAGGTTTAATTTAGAGTTCGTCTTTTATTTAGGTTGAACAAGTTGTGTTTTAACCAAATTATTGATTTAAACGATGTGCTCGTGTTTTGATTCGGGAACAAAAGAAGATCAAGGAAGATTGTTGTTCGCTCGATTAGATGACCGAAATTGCAACCAGAGGAGTGGATATGCGAGTTCATACGACCAAGGGAATGGTCGGGGACAATGTCACAGAGGTAGTCGAGTTCAAGAGAGCCGAAAGAACACAGTCATGGATCAAGAGGAGTTCCGGGAGATCAAGACTAAGATGGTTGTGAAAGCTAAGAAAGTCAAGATCGTTGGTCAAATCAAACAGATAAAAGAAGAGAAGTTTGGAGACAAAGATCTGTCTATTTCAAGTCGATAATTAGGGGGTGATTGTTGGACGTAATTTCCATCTTAATAATCCCATCACGTGTAGGTGACCGGGTTGGACCTATTAGGCCTATGGAATTAGGCTTTTATTATATTTGGTAATGTATTGGCTAGTAAGTTAGGTTAGTCTATATAAATAAAGATATGTTAGACATTATAGATTGTGTGTTGTGAGATACAACCGAGTTAGGGTTAATCTAGAGATACACGATGAGATGTAACCGAGTTAGGGTTTATCTGGATGCAACCGAGTTAGGGTTCATCAAGAGTCAAACCAAGTTAGGGTTTGAGAGTTTGTAATCAGTTTTTTAGAGTGATATTTTCTTATTAATATAAACGAGAGTTAGTCGTTTACTTGGTGTTTGATTATCGATCTGGGACTTGAAGTTCCACTAAAATTTTGTGCAATAAGTTGAAATGTTCAAAAAGAACAAATTATAAAAATTATTCTCGATCTTTCCCTTCTCGACCGGAATCTCTTTCTCTTGTTGGTCACTGAATCCACTTACCCCTTCTATCTTCTCAGGCATCATAAAAACCAATTTCATAGTTGGATTATCAACTACTAGATTTGACTTCATCACTGATCGAACATCGGAGGTTCCTTTTAATTACCTTTTAATCGATTTCTGATAGTCTCTAGAATCATACACCAATAACTTTCTCAAGTATTAGCAACTAAACATACACACAAACTCATGCGAGGCAACTCTTATTACCTATCGGGGTAAGCATGTTTGCAGTATGCCTAGCTACTACACACCATATTTGTAAGGATCCAGACACAGAAGTATTTTAGCCTGAGTGTCAGTTACTACCTTCACCTTTGTCAAACGTTTTAAGGGTTTTCATATAATCCTATGTGAACATGTTTTTACTCTTTAAATATGGATAAGCGTATCGTTGAATTAAAAAGAGTAAACAACTTGTAAATGATAGGGTGTATTCACCTATTGTTTCATTATATAATCTTGGTCAATCTCGACACTTGATTATTATAATAGGTTGTCGTCAATACCTAGATCGTCGCAGGATCTAGCTTCAGACCTTGCAGGGCCTGATTTATCGTTCCAAACCTTGTTTAAACTCGTTACGACTGGTTATCATATCGTTTCATTTTATAATCTTAGTCAATCTCGACACTTGATTATTATAATAGGTTGCCGTTAATACCTAGATCGTCATAGGATCTACCTTAAACCTTGCAGGGCCTGATTTATCGTTCCATACCTTTTTTAAACTCGTTTCGACTGGTTATCAGGTTTAAAACTTTATTTCCTTTAAATAATCAAATTTGTCTTTAGACTGTCCGTCAAATACATTATCCGAACTTTGACCAAAACAAGCTTTAGACGGGCCATCATAACATCAGATGTGCCGTCAGAATGATTAGACGGTCTGTCTATCCAATTGATCAGCAAACCTCCGTCTAAGGCAACCACTAGACAATCCGTTAGAACAGTTAGACAGTGTGTCTAACTGTCTGTATAGACACTGCATGGATGGTGAAACCAAAAGAATAAGAAAAGATACTCGTTTTGAACACTATGTGCGAAGACTAATTTTTGCTAATTAATATAAGGGAAATGCTAACACGTATAAAGTTTAAGCATTGTTGCAATGTATATCCAAGACTAGGCGAGTGTGGTTCTAGTGTTAAGCATTAAGACCAAAAGACAATAAATTTACATGACTTAATAACATGTTAATTGTCATTTGGTTATATTAGTGAAACACAAAGAAATCTAAAACTTGTAGCAGTCAGCCAACCATCATGCGTTTCTATATCGTTAAAAATACAATCTCTCTCTCTCTCTCTCTCTCTCACTCTCTCTCTGTTGTTGATTTAGAAATTTTGTCTTATTAGTGGGTATAAATTCGTAAATACAGATAATATAATTTAAAATTGTAAATTATTGTTTTTAATAAAATATACGATGTTACAACCATTGAATCTGAAAGAAGGTAAAGCGAATAACATAATTATTATTATTATCAACAACAACAAGTGTGATGTGATGAGGGACCTTAATGACATGCAATATGGAAATGTTTAAAGAAAGTGGGCATCTCACTTTTGTTCTATAATAGATGGAAACAACCTCAAAAGCATAGGATGGAAAAACACAAAATTTCAATCAATTAATTTTTAGAATCTAAATTCCAAGAATCAATGCTTTGAATAAAGTAAAAAAAAAAAGGGTTCTTGTTTTTGTAGAATATTTGCAAAGATGTTAAATTGGTTGTTAGATGTTAGCATCACACAGATGGAAAGATTCTTGAGGAGTCATCTTCATAGGCTCCACCATTGATGGCAATCCAATGGACTTTTCATAATCAACAAACTCCCAAAATGTTAATTTGTAAAACCATCAATATTTCCTTTTGTCACCAGTTAATTCGTGTGTTAAAACAGATTCAAGATGACACTAACTCCATGAAAGTTTACACGAATATGGACCATGAACTTTTTAACGCATGTTTGAGAAAACCTCCACTAGGTTTGACTCGTTTAAGTTAAGCCCACAATTAATATGTTTGTATCCTAGTACGGAAATACAAATTTTGTCCCCCCACATTTCGCATATGAAATGCCCACCCAGTATTTTATAGCCTATAAGTACCAAGTCCAATACTTCCACACTGATTATAACTGAGACCTAGCTAGTTTACTTTTTTCATTGGCCATCGGGTATTCAATTGATTGCTCACTGCTATGTGTGATTGGTGTGATTAGTGTCGTAGTTTCATCTATTGCTCGCTTAATCGAGGGCTTGGAACATCCATGCTCATGTGTTTTAGTGTGAAGATTAGTGCTATGGTTATTATATATTTTTTCTCTTAGTTTTGGTGGTAGCTAATAATTTATCCATTTTTTAATTTTGTTTTCCTTGTGAATAAATATCCAATATTTATGGTATATAAATCAAATAAAGAAATGAAGAAACCCAAATCGTATTTAATAAACTCAACATTCAGTAGAGATGTACGCAAATTTGGTTTTAAATGTTTCATTATTGAAACTGGATTTTAGTTTTAAAAAAAAATGTACTTTCAATTATTTGTACCACAACTAAATAATATAACTATTAATGCAAAAAGGTGGGGGCCGATGGCAATGCCAGTGACACAAAGTACATGTATGAACTAATTATGTCTTCTTTCTAAAGTAAAAATGTTTAGATGGTTGAAAAACTGATTGATGATTGTTAGATGGGTAACATACTTTTTTTAAAATGAGTGATGGCTGGTGTTAACGAGAGCGTGTTAGTGAGAACATCAATTATACATCTGAAGAAACACTAACTGGACCCACGACAGATTACTGGTAACCTGGGGGTTTGATAGCTGTTTCCCACGAGGGGTTAGACCCTGAGAAGATGGTTCTTCTGATAACCTGCAAAACAGACACCGTGAGCTTGTCACTGAGAAGGGGGGGGGGGGGTTCCTCCTTGTGACCACCCTCCGGCGTAAGAATCAGACTAGATTGCTCTTTAAATATAAGTGTATATTAAGAGATTGCTAGAGCAGATATCAGGTATAATATGATGATACAAGATAAGATAAGATGGTCATACCATTTGTGGTATTTATAGCCGAAGGTAGGTTTCCAAGGAGGTGTGGCCGGCTACAACAGTGTTCCTGTTCCACCAACAGTGGCCTACGCACGTGCCCTGCTGGTAGGTGGGTAGGCAGCGGCTGATAGTGACCAGGCCTGCTGTGTACTATTCCTTTTCCACCAACTGCCGGCTACGCACGTGGTATGGCAGTAGTTGGTGAGTAGGCATCGGCTAATAGTGACACAGTACAGGAGCATGCTGCTCGCCATACTGTTGTCAATAAGCTGTCGTATCTTTAGTCAGATCTTTTTTCCATATCTCGTCAGGTACAGTACAGAAGATCTTCCCGTATCGTACGGACTGGCTTATTTGGGCGGGAGTATTCCCCCTCCCGCCCTTGTGCGGGATTGTTCCCGGCTTTGCTCATTCCTTCAGGTGACACTGAGTGATTGAGAGCTAAGTGCCTTGTGCGTGTAGCCTTGCTGCGCGGGTGGCCTTCCCTGATGGCTTGTATCCGAAGCTGCGGGAACAGGCGGAGTCCTTCACCATCGGGAGGCATCTCCTGCGGGAACAGCTTGCGTACTGCGCGTAAGGACGTCACGTCTCTGAGCATGGTTGGTCCTGCGGATCCAGTTGGTTTCTGCGCAGACGTCTCTCTTCAAGGTGAGTCTATGCGGGTCCAACTGGGCTCTGCTGGGACCTACCTCTTCAAGTCCCCCCAGTCCAATGTTCTTCTCATGAGTGTTTAATAAAGTGAGGTGAACTTTTGGACTTAAGCAAAGGGTTTTGAAAAGGGTTTTTTAAGGTTTTCCATGGGGATTCCTCCCGCGGAAGTCCTTGTCACTTGCAGAAATTCCCGAGTTTTCTGCTTGGTCTTTGGGTATGATGCGGGTAGGTCTGTAACCTCCTCGCAAGTCAGGAGCGTTGAGTCCCACTTGTGTGGATTCTCCGTGAGGTTTTGGTAGTTTTGAACATAGTGATCAATTATGTTAAAACCACCAATTCCATCCTGGAGCTTCAAACAACGTAGTTCTCGACGTTCCCGCTATGCGTGGATGTTATTTCCGTTTCCGCAAGCATTGCCCAGAAGATCCTTCTTGGTTTCAATTCCCAGCGGAGCGCTAGGTATGTGAAGGGTTTTGCCTTAACACTGTACCCGCGCTCGTCTTACGGTTACTTTACTTCCAAGGTATTCCTAGCGTCAATTCCCTGCGGGTGCTAGGTATGTGAAGGGTTTTGCCTTTACACTGTACCCGCACCCGTCTTATAGTTGCTTGGTTGCCGAGGTATACTTGGCTTCAATTCCCTGCGGGTGCTAGGTATGTGAAGGGTTTTGCCTTAACACTGTACCCGCAGCCGTCTTACGGTTACTTGGTTGCCAAGTTTTTCTTGGCTTCAATTCCCTGCGGGTGCTAGGTATGTGATGGGTTTTGCCTTAACACTGTACCCGCAGCCGTCTTACGGTTACTTGGTTGCCAAGTTATTCTTGGCTTCAATTCCCTGCGGGTGCTAGGTATGTGAAGGGTTTTGCCTTAACACTGTACCCGCAGCCGTCTTACGGTTACTTGGTTGCCAAGTTATTCTTGGCTTCAATTCCCTGCGGGTGCTAGGTATGTGAAGGGTTTTGCCTTAACACTGTACCCGCATCCGTCTTACGGTTACTTGTTTGCCAAGGTAAGGGGTATTTTCCCGCTTACTTTTTAATCTTTTTGAATTTTGAAATTCGAAGAGTTGGTGGAAAGATAAGAACAGTCCAAAACTCTGAAACGTCGTGCGACGGTTTCTTCTGACTGTGTCAGGTCGTGCAGGAAGTTATGGTGACGTGACAGTACATGGTCATTCCAGACGCTTTTTCAGGCGCGTGGGCGCGATTTTTCGGGCGCGTGGCCGCGAAATTAATGGTATGCGTCCTGTCAACAGCTGTTGCCAGCTTGCTTTTTGCCACGTGTCATAGTTTCATTGCACCTTCGTTTTCTCTCTCTTCCGCATTAATTTCATCGCATTAATTGCGATTAGTATATAAAGGGGGAGAGGGTTCTTTGTAATCCACACTTTCACTCTTCTCTTCATCTTCTTTGCGATTTCCGGCGAATACTCACCTTTTCAGGCAAGCATTCTCCCGAAATCGTTTTCTTCTTTTACAAGATGTCTCGTGATCTCGAATCTACAGTCGATGACAAGAGTACTGCTGGCGAGTGCCAGTGTGCTCTGCCTGGCGATCTGTATCGGTACGTCGTCAGGAAGTTCATGCTCGAGTCTCTCGAGCCTGAGTTTCCTGAACCCCATCAGACGGTGTACGATGCCCCCAGAGGCAAGATCGGGGTTTATGCTGCATTCTTTGTTTATGGGAATCTTAGGTTCCCATTGACAAAGTTTGTTTACCGTGTCCTTGAGAGGCACGGTGTTCATTTGACCGAGTTGCACCCCATGGCGATCGCCAAGATTCGCCACTTCGAGTGGGTGTGCCGGATTTTGGGCATCGAGCCCTATGTCGACCGCCTGATGACCTTCTATACTTGGAGGTGCATCCAGGGGTGATACACGTTGACAACCCGGATTAAGGGTTTAAAGATCTGCGCGACCGAGCGCAGTCTTCGCTCGTGGAAGCGGGAGTTCTTCTTCATCTCCGCTCGCGCCATTCCCCTTGCCATGAAGTTTAAGAATGGGCAAGCTCTCCCAAGCCTTCACGCCTCCAACTACCAGGAGGCGGAATGGTTCTCGAAGATATCTCGGGTCCAATCTCCGGTTTACCGGTTTGCGGAGTCCGGGATGGTGATGCTAGGGATGAGCCGGGTGTGGAAGGCTGCCGATGCGCAAAAGATCCCAATCGTCCTCGAATACGGTTCGAACTCTGTTCCTTACGGTATGCTTTGTTTCTTTTTGTTGATTTTGAATTTCTTCTAACTTCTTTCCTGTTTATTTCAGAGGGGAACGACTTGAAGTCGCTCCTGAACCCGCGGGAGGCTGATGGTCCCGCTCGGATGGGTACTTGTGCTCTAGACGAGAACGAGTTGCCCATCCTAGAACAAACGGCGGATCGGTTCGTGGAGATCTATCCGCTAGGCCATGAGATCCTTAGCGCCCGTCGGCCAGGTAAGGCGCTATTCGACCCTCGACCCCTCAATGTTGAAACCTCTGCTGGAATTCCTCTAATCGTATGTTCTGATGAGGAATCCGCAGATGGTCCTCCGTTGGTGCGGAAGAAGAAGGCTGCCGGCGGGAAGGGGAAGGAGAAGGTGGCCTCCACTGCCGATCCAGCGCCTCGGTCTGACTCGGAGACCGAGAGCGAAGAGGTGGCGGGGCATCCCGGTGGTGATAAGATCACCATTCCGGAGGCTGTGACAACTGTCACCGAAGAGCCCAGGATGTCAACGGTGACCGGCGTGAAGAGGCCGGCTCCATCGGGTTCATCCCCGCCCGTCCGTACTTTCAGGCTCAAGAAAACCCGTAAGTACAAATTTCCTTTGTCTAGCTTCACAGTTTAATATCGTTAACACTTATCTTCTTTACGCAGGCGTGGATGTTGACGCATTCCAGGGTGGAGTGCAGAGTAGTACCTCCCCGCCAATGACGGTAGGCTTGGTCAGCCTACCTGAGGCGTCGACCCAGGCACCTGCGCCTGCTTCCGCTGGTTCAGTTGCTCACTCCTTTGAGCCGACTGTTCCAGCTGAGATGACGTCACCGCCGGCTGTGAGTGCTATTTTTACAGCATCCTTCACCGAGCCGGCGGTTACTATTGATGCGGATTCCGCGGCGGCGAGCGCGGCGGCTGCTACCATGCCCCCGCCATCGGCAACGACGGCCGATCCATCAGGTACGCATGGGGCTTCTCGCCAATCTCTGCCACCTTCCCATCTGCCTGACCTCTTGGATGGATTTCCCTTGGGTTCAGGTGATGGGTTCGGCGGCTATCGGCCTGTTATTGACCCTACAGGTGCGTAGGGTTCTTTTGGCCCTTTTCATATATATATTTTCTTTATCATCTTTTCCTAACTGCTTTGTTTTTTGCAGTGTCGGATTCCAATGAAGTGTATGTTCCACGATGGAACATTCGCCGAGGAACAACCCTTCGCACCCCTGTGGAGTGCGTGGAATGGGCTCGTCACGCTGCTCCCAGTGGTGCGTTGGGGGAAGCCATGGCTAGCTACCAGGAGGGTAGGCTAACCAATGAGCTTCGGGTTCTCCTGGCCCGGATGCAGCCGCGCGTCGAGCTGCTTTGTCGTGAAAACGACAAGTTAAAAGCAGCTCGCCTTAACGAAGTGGCTCGGGCGCGGGCTGTCCTGGAGGAGAACCAAAGGCTTTCCGCCGTAGCTGCGGAAAAGGAGAAGGCCTTCAAGGCCCTCGAGGTTGAAGTTCAGGCACGACTCGAGGCCCGTTCCAAGGCTGCCCAAGCTCTTAATGAACAGCTTCGGCTGGCTAAGGAAACTGCAAGGAACGCAACCGAGAGGGCCACCAAGGCTGAAGCTGTTGCTGAGCCTCTACGCGTGGAGAATGAAGAACTTAAAGCCAAATTAGAGGCTCTCCAGCAGGCTCATGATGCCTTGGCGATGGAAGACGCCAAAAAGCTCCAGGAGATCTTGGACCAGAGGGGGGTGCTTGACCATACCGAGCGTAAGCTAAAGGGCGTCGAAGAGGCTGCGGCTAAAGATGTGTTGCTTGCCAACCTCAACAAGAGTGAAGCCGAACGCGCCCGTAACGAAGCTCAAGCTGCCCTCCAAGAAGCTCTGGTTGCCAAGGAATGGCTTCTTCGAGAAGCGTTGTCTCAGGTAATCTTTTCTTGTCTTTACGCTTTTCTTTGTAAATAGAAAAGGTTCTGATACTTGTATATTTTCTTGTAGGTTGTGCATCGGGTCTTTGCTGAGACCTCTTACGATGATGCTATGAGCGCAGCCCTCAACGCTTCTCACGAGGATGGGGAAAAGGTCGGCTTCCTGCTTGGTCTAGGGTTCGTTGAGAAAGGCATCCCGCCTTCCAACTTCCCTTTGTACAATGTTGATACTGAAGCTGTTTACGACCAAGCAGTGAATCAGTACGCCGCCTTCCCGCATCCGGTGGTGGAGAAGGTGAATGAAGTTGCTGCTGCTGATGATGGGCTAGCTATCCTTAAGGCTTTCCTTGAACTGCCACGCTCTACTGACGGTGCTGGTCCAAGTGGAAGTGGCCCTGAAGCCTGATCCTGAAGATCCCTTCCCACTGCTAGGATAGATTTAGCTTGTATAGATTTATTTTCTTGTAGGCGGGTAGTTACCCGGCCATTCTTGTAATGAATCATTGTGAAATATAAATCTTTGTGCGGGTAAGACCGCTTCTTTTATTGGATTCCTTGCTTTATAAACGTTATATGACTTGCATACTTTAGTTTAAATTAGCAATTTTCCAAGTGTAGCATAAGTTAACCTTTGAACGTGGTAGATAATAGGTTGAAGTTTTGCTTCCTCTTTCGTGATTGTGCGGGTAGGACCGTCACTTGCACTCAGTAGGATGGCTAAACTTTACCTGCGTCTAACCTGCGTGTAGGATTTCCTCATCTTTTCTGAGGATAAGTTAACCTTTGAACGTGGTAGATAATAGGTGTGAAGTTTTGCTTCCTCTTTCGTGATTGTGCGGGTTGGACCGTCACTTGCACTCAGTAGGATGGCTAAACTTTACCCATATCTGACCTGCGTGTAGGTTTTCCTCATCCTTTTGTTAGAAATTCTGTTTTGAACCGTTCGACGCGCGGTTGTCAATAGGTTAGTGTTCAGTTCCCTTTTTCATGATTCATGCGGATAGACCGGCACTTTCATTTAATGGGACTGAACTTTTCCCCTTCAACTGACCTGCGTGAAGGTTTGTCGTTTTTTGGGTTTATGCGGGTTTTGCCGCCTTCCCCACGCAACGACTTCACGTAATTATGCGGTGAAAACCAGCATATCCGTGTTGAATAAATTAACCGTTCGACGCGCGGTTGTCAATAGGTTAGTGTTCAGTTCCCTTTTTCATGATTCATGCGGATAGACCGGCACTTTCATTTAATGGGACTGAACTTTTCCCCTTCAACTGACCTGCGTGAAGGTTTGTCGTTTTTTGGGTTTATGCGGGTTTTGCCGCCTTCCCCACGCAACGACTTCACGTAATTATGCGGTGAAAACCAGCATATCCGTGTTGAATAAATTAACCGTTCGACGCGCGGTTGTTAATAGGTTAGTGTTCAGTTCCCTTTTTCATGATTCATGCGGATAGACCGGCACTTTCATTTAATGGGAGGACTGAACTTTTCCCCTTCAACTGACCTGCGTGAAGGTTTGTCGTTTTTTGGGTTTATGCGGGTTTTGCCGCCTTCCCCACGCAACGACTTCACGTAATTATGCGGTGAAAACCGGCATATCCGTGTTGATAGTTCATAAAAATGTAAAATCATCAGCGTCAATGTTTTAAAGAGAATCGTTTCCATTAGAAGTGGCTCTTGGCCTTTTCTTTACAAATTTGGAATTGATTTACATGCAAACTGTGTAAATGAGCTCCCTTCCATGTTGTTGGGATGGGAGTGCCATCGAGCCGATACGCACCTGGTTCGGGATCTCGTTCTTTACGCAGCATGTAGTCTCCACATTGAAGCTGGAATTTTCTTCGTGTTTTCCCCAGCTGGGGTTCTACACGCATCAGCCTGCTCAGCGTTCATTGCGCCACGAGGTGCGCGAGCGTCCCATCTCTGACGAATGCTTCGACCATGTCCTTTACGTCTATGCATTCTTCAGTGTTGTGGCCTTTTGTCCTGTGAAAGTCACAATATTTGCTCCGATCAGCATTGTGACGATGTCGGATTATTTGAGGCTTTGGCCATGGGAGCTCCTCGGTGGCGAATATCTCGGTGACGCTTTTGGTGAGCGGCGTCCATCTGGAGTTCTTATTTGGCTGTACGTTATCCCTTCCGCCTAACCGATTTTGCAAGCCGGATGAGGTGTCAAAGTTTACCCTTGACTGCCAAATGCCTAGCTTTCGCTTTTTGTTTAATCGGGCGGTAAGGACGTTGTCTTCCCTTGTTTTCTAGGTGTAGAGGTTTGTGCTCTGTGGGAGATCTCTACCCAGTTGCTTCTCCGTTTCCGCAAAGCGTTTTGCTGCTGTCATGATGGCATCCCATGTGGATGGCATGCCATCTTTACCCGTTAAGGTGCGGATGAGCTCTGGGTCGTTCGCGCCCTGAATAAAGGCAGCGCGAACAAGATCTTCGCTAATGTTACCCAGACTTAGCTTCTTCGAATTGAAGCGAGTGATGAAGTCTAGCAAAGATTCATCTTTTTCTCGAATGCACTTGAGGATTGTCCATTGCTCCTCGGTATACTTTCGTTGTTGGCTGAAGTGTTGGCTAAACTTCTGTTGGAAGTCAGCCCAGTCGTAGATGTGGTTGACCGGTAGACGATCGAACCACGCTCTAGCAGCCCCGACAAGCGTCATTTGGAACATGTAACACCACGTGGGTTCCGTCCAACTACTGACGGTTGCCCCCGCTATGAATCTGTTCAAATGATCATCTGGGTCAGATATACCATCATATGTGCCTATGCTGGACATTTGTTTGGCACTTTTTGGGGCGATTGCTTCCGCAATGTCCCTTGCAAATTTGGACGTTCCCGCATTTGCAACGTTTGGTCTGAATGTTTTGGAGAAGTCTCGTGGACTTCCACCTGTGCTTTTTGGTTTGAAGGCTTGTCCAAAATGCCTTCTCGGTTGGGAGTCCGTTTCCTTACGCTTCCCTTTTGCCCTATGGCGAGGGTTCGCGTCGGAGTCGGACTCCGAGTCATCCAAGTAATCTTCGAATTCGTCAGCCTGTTGGACGGAACGCAAGCGTTCGTCCAACTCAGCTTGGAATTCCCTCTGACGTGCCTCCGCCCATGCCTTAACTTCATCGAGTGTTTGGCGCGGGAGTCTTGTTCGTTTTTCTAACTTGGTATCGGTGAATCCCAGTGAGCGATTATTTACTGCACTTGCCCCAGCTTGGGTAACAGGGGTAGTGTTTGTAAAATTTACTACACTTGCCCCGGCTTGGGTAGCCGGGGTAGTGTTTGTAAAAACTGTGTTGCCGGTATTCCCCCCAGTAGCTGGGGTTGTGGTTACCGGAGTTTCTTTAACCATCTTAGAAGTTTGAAAAAACTGGAGAAAAATGTTCTAGCTTTATGCACGGATGGCGCCAATGAAGAAACACTAACCGGACCCACGACAGATTACTGGTAACCTGGGGGTTAGATAGCTGTTTCCCACGAGGGGTTAGACCCTGAGAAGATGGTTCTTCTGATAACCTGCAAAACAGACACCGTGAGCTTGTCACTGAGAAGGGGGGGGGTTCCTCCTTGTGACCACCCTCCGGCGTGAGAATCAGACTAGATTGCTCTTTAAATATAAGTGTATATTAAGAGATTGCTAGAGCAGATATCAGGTATAATATGATGATACAAGATAAGATAAGATGGTCATACCATTTGTGGTATTTATAGCCGAAGGTAGGTTTCCAAGGAGGTGTGGCCGGCTGCAACAGTGTTCCTGTTCAACCAACAGTGGCCTACGCACGTGCCCTGCTGGTAGGTGGGTAGGCAGCGGCTGATAGTGACCAGGCCTGCTGTGTACTATTCCTTTTCCACCAACTGCCGGCTACGCACGTGGTATGGCAGTAGTTGGTGAGTAGGCAGCGGCTAATAGTGACACAGTACAGGAGCATGCTGCTCGCCATACTGTTGCCAATAAGCTGTCGTATCTTTAGTCAGATCTTTTTCCCATATCTCGTCAGGTACAGTACAGAAGATCTTCCCGTATCGTACGGACTGGCTTATTTGGGCGGGAGTATTCCCCCTCCCGCCCTTGTGCGGGATTGTTCCCGGCTTTGCTCATTCCTTCAGGTGACACTGAGTGATTGAGAGCTAAGTGCCTTGTGCGTGTAGCCTTGCTGCGCGGGTGGCCTTCCCTGATGGCTTGTATCCGAAGCTGCGGGAACAGGCGGAGTCCTTCACCATCGGGAGGCATTTCCTGCGGGAACAGCTTGCGTACTGCGCGTAAGGACGTCACGTCTCTGAGCATGGTTGGTCCTGCGGATCCAGTTGGTTTCTGCGCAGACGTCTCTCTTCAAGGTGAGTCTATGCGGGTCCAACTGGGCTCTGCTGGGACCTACCTCTTCAACATCACAAATTTTATGGCTTTCTCTGAGTATGAAATAACATTAAAAATAAAAACTAAATTAATTTGTAGGTTATAGCTTAAAAAAATTGTTATCTTCATTATTAATAAATGTTTTGACGATGAACGCCATTCTCTACTCCACATTTACTAGATCTACTCTTAAAATCATTATACTTGTACTTCGCAGAGTTTGAACCCGCAAGACCACAGCCACAAGATTGAAAAGGACATCAATTTATCATTCGCATTGGGGACCGTCATTAACAAGTCTTGAACGCTTCTCCCTAGTCTTTAATAGTAGTCATAAATTAATGTTTTAAACAAGCAATATTAATTGATAAGACACCAATAAATAATTGTAACTTCACTAAAATTTTGAGAGTTAAAAAGTGTATATAAGAATATACAATTGAAGGATCAAAATGAAGTAATAAAGCTATTACAAAAGGTAGAGTTAATTACACGAATAACATATGATTTGGTAAAAATGACGCATTTAAGTTTATCGTTAAAAATTACGTGTTTCGGATATGTATTTTCCAGTTTGTAACATGATGTTTAGGCTCTAACAATAGCTTTCATTGAAAGTTTGTTGAATTTATGTAAAAGCTATTTTACTTTTTTGACAAACTACCCAGGCCATTTACGTGATTTAATAAAGAATAAAAAAATCCAGCCATGTGTCCTTGACTCTCTCGTCTCTCGGTAGGACCTAGCACAACATTTTCTTTGTTATGTGAACTTCCGACGAAAATCCAACCATATCTTTTTGTCACAAAATCCCCAATGGAACTCATCTCCATCCATGGCCACCTCCTAAGCTTCTAATATCATCGTGAGCAACACCTTCATACCGTCGTTGACAACACAACACCCTAACCGTTTAAGTAGTCTCTGAGACTTTGAATTTTGTTGTCATATCTGAGTCACCACAACAATGTTATGAGAGGAGGGTTAGGTTTTTTTATTTATTGTTATTGTTGTGTGTATTACAAAAGTGCTTCTTAACTTATTAAAAGTGTAGTCACTTTACATAAATTTAACAAAATTTCTAAAGAAAATTATTGTCAAAACACAAGCATCTTACAAGCTAAAATCACACATCTCGATAATGCAAATTTTAAAATTAGACTCTAAAATTGTTACCTTAGCCTAACCATATGAACTATTTAGCTTATTAACTCTAGACTACTCCCATTGCTTGTTCATAGTTCGGTCGGTCGGCCTTGTTTAGCATACGTGGAATTAAAAGAAAATAAAAACTAGCTTATGTGGCAATCAACTTGAGTAACTTGTTTAGCTCACCAACAGTAAGACTGCACGTAGTGATAAGAAATGGGGCTCCAAAATGGTGATGTGGATGCCACGTTTTTGCTAAGCACCATTACACGATTATTAAAATGGTTGCTAAAATGTTTCTACGCCAACCCCATGGCGCCCGTGATGTTTGCATACCATTTATTAAATTGGATACCACTCATTAAAAAGAAAAAGAATTGACTATAAATAAAAACCTTCTATAAATATAACATCATAAAGTTTAAACCATGCTCTCTTCTCTAATTCTTTCATATTTTATGAAAAAAATGGATCAACTACCCAACGATTTATCTCGATCTTTAAGAGGTGGATGAAACAGTAATAATCGAAATTGTTCGGATGGCGGTAAAACTTTTAGTCGAGCACAACCAAACATCACGACTGGAACCACTTAGACGACGCCCACCACTAGAACGGAATCGTGTGGAGGCTCATTACTAGTTGAATAAACACACTATTCTATAATTAAGATCATGGCATATTCGAGAGAATGAAGAATGAAATCCATGCCAAATATCATGGCAATGAGTATTCGTTCCTTTTCAATTGTTCTAGTATTTTTTTTTTTAATTTTAAAGTAGCTTTTTTTTTTCCTTATACAAGTATCATTTTGTTTTTCTTATGTATTTGTAACTTTTATTTTATTAAAGTGTTATAATATTTTGTTTTGTGGTATTATTAGTTAAATTGTTCTTTTTATTGAATAAAAATATTAATTAAATGAAAACATGACTGGGTAATAATTGCAATTAGTTAAAACCACTACACTTGATTTAAAAGTGGCTTAGGTAAATTCATCTTTGCCTACATGGAACCTAGGATGCATTTAAATTAAAACTAAATTAAGTAAAAAACAAGTAATCCAAATTTGTATTCTTTTCTGTATCATACTTCCTTTCCCATTAAATTTTAATTATAATTTTGTTTTTAATTTTAATCTATTTTTTATTTTTAAATTAAAACATTTTTTTAATTTCTATTAGAATTATAATTATATTTTATTATAAAAAGTTTTGTTTGATTAGATTTTTAATGGGAGTGAAAATTTTGGGTTTGATTGGTTGTGTAGGTGGAAGAGAGAGAAATTAATTTTTTATTGAATAATTTGATTGGGTTGGGTTGGGTTGGGTTGGGTTGGGTTATGGATGGGAATAGTCTTAAGAGATGAATGTATTTCACAAGTTTACATGTAAAAGCTTTTTATAAATTACCCACATAAAAAGAATTAACGCCACAAGTGATATATATCCTAGATCCATTTTTATTATGTGAACTAAATGTATGACAATTTTAATTTCAGTTTTAATTTTGTAAAACCCTTTTTCGAAACAGATGTTAATATAATGCTTAAATGTAACTATCACAAAAGTAACTAGTTACGTACTTCATATCAACTTAATAGACTATTTAACAGGCCTGATTAAGTTTACCAAGTTTACACTTAAACGCCTTTAGTAAGTTAACCAACATAACAAAATAACATGTAATAAAGGTAAAATTCATTTTATTATGTCAACTAAACATATGAGCACCAAAAAATTGGCCTAAGGCAACTTTTATTTTACAAAAAAAGTTGAATTAGGTGAAGTTGTATTAAACCTAATGCAACCTTTTTATCAGATAATGTAACTGTTTATTTCAAATGCAACATTTTTAAAATGTTGCATTTGAAAAAACATTTGCATTATCTAACAAAAAGGTTGCGTTATATCTAATGCAACTTCACCTAATACAGTTTTTTTTATAAAATAAAGGTTGCCTTAGGCCAATTTTTTTTTTGATAGGTTTGAATATCACAAATATATGCACGTTTAATGATGTGTCAAGGAAATCACTACAGCCAGTTATTCTAACAACATGTTGCTACCTTTAGAGAACAAGCTTTCTAACAAAGAAGTATCTATTTCAACTTTCATGAATCGTCGGGAAGGCGAAGGCAAAAGGATTTTGGTGGGGAAAAAGCAGATCTAAGATGCATAATCTTGTTCGGATCCATAATTTTTATTATTTAGTAATCTAGCTCCTTTTTTTTTTTTGAACTGTTAACTTTTATAAACACAAACACCGACCAGGCACCCACCGGAAACCTCCACAAGCCGGAGGACAACCACAAAAAGAAAAGAAGTTACATGAAATCAAAATTACACCAACTCAACCATTCTAAAGATCTTTGTTTACAGTACCTATACTTGTACCAAAGGAAGCCGTTTGCCTTTATATCCCCTATGATCTCTTGCAAATTAACCTCCTTTCCTTCAAACACCTTTTTCGTTTCCTCACCTTCCAAAGTCTCCAACAAACTATTATTATAATTCCATGAAACACCTCCTTTTTGTTTGCTCCAAGGTTGATGGTCTTGTGAAGCTCTAAAAGATCTCTGACTGAGAAACGAAAATAGGCGGAACCTTGCACCAACAACTTATATGGTCCCATACCACCGACAAGACTCCACACCTTGTCAAGATGTGATCCGCCTTTTCCTCCCCCAATTCACATAAAGGGCACACACTATCAGGCACTCAAATATTCCTTCGTTCGAGGGTTCTTCGGATTGGAATTCTATCTTCCGCTCTACATGCATGGATATTGCACTTGTTCGGAACCCATTTACTCCACTTCATAATGTAATTATTTCCATCATTATTATTTCTCATGATTAACCTTTTAACCGAGCTAATGGAGAACACATCATCCTTTTTCGCTAACCAATCCCAGCGATCCGGCCCATTAACCCAAACTGCCACATTCATTAATTGAATGCACTTCTCCCACTCTTCTAATTCAACGACTGGATTTGGTCTTCTTTTCCGGCACCAATTCCACCCAAACTCACCTCCAGTTCTCCAAAACCTCTCATTGACTTTGCATCTTTTTTGTTTTTCCAATTTAAAAAGAGAAGGGCAACTTTCCATAAGGCTATGAGTACCCACCCAATTATCCATCCAAAAACTCAGCTTCCTACAATCACCAACTGACCCTTTTAATTAAATCGACCAATTTGCTGCTTTCCCACTTGAGCTTATTTATAGTAACTAGCTCCTTAATAATGGCATTTTTTTTTAGAATCAAATTAAAGAAAAGTTTTAGATTACATCGAAACAGAAGGCAAGCGGGCAACAAACTGCACCACTACCCCTTTTTGAATCGCAAAACCCAATCTTTTAAAAACTATATTTGCTGATCTTGGAGTCATAACATTACTATGCATGACCCGCTGAACACGGGTAAGTAGCTCCACAGCTTCAGGCACGAAGAAACCAAAAGTGTCAAAAGCAAAAGGAATAAATACATGTTGGTTGTCAAGACACGCCTTTTCATGTTTTGTCACCTTACCTGAAGCAGCTTTTAATGCGGTTTGACCGACTGCGAAACCACTACTCCCTAAGCCCACCAAAGGAGAAACCCCAGTTAAATCCACACACACGTGTTTCCCTCCTATCCATCCAAACACCAAAATATCAGCCGGTCGAAGAGATGATCTTCTCTCCAACAGGTCAGTCAGAAAATTCACAGGTGCATTAGTCTTTTTTATTTATTTATATTATTCGGTCGTTTTAAAAAAAAAGTATATTCAATATTTTGATTTCAATGTTGATCACTTCTTAAAAGCATTTTTGAAATAAAAGTATAAGACGCCACAGTATGATTAAGGATGATGTGAATGGCGTCTTGGAACGTACATTAGTCGTTGATTCCACATTTAAAGCTTAGATATTTAAGAACTTAATTGGAGAGTAGAATGTCGAATGGTTTGACAATTTAGACAACGAAAATGGAGGTGGTCCATAAACATAAAGTTTACATTGTTAGGGAAATAATGATTTAGATATGGTTCATGTGGGAGCAGTGACAAAGATATTAACTTACCAAATACCAAATTTTGGTCGTCACTTCTCATTTTCTTTAATTGATAAAAACTTTTTGTCATTGAGGCCCAAAATATACAAATAGTCAAGTGGCCCAAAATCAAGATTTGGGTCTGCATATAATGTGGGCCTAAGCCCATATGAATGAACTTCAAGCTTCATATTTGAGTCTTTTCGGCCTATCCAATAAATCCCTTAAAATTAGAGGTGCAAAAAAACCTGAACCCGGAACCGGTTTTTTTTATACCCGGATTTTTAATATCCGAACCTGTGCCCGACCCTACCCGTAGGGTACTGATAGAGTATGTATTTTAGTACCAATACCCGTACCCGGAATCGGACCCGATTTTTACTCGGTAATACCCGAAAAACGGAACCGGGTTTTTCCAATACCCAAAACCGGGTTTTTCAAATAGTCGATCTATACCCGAAATTACCAGGAAAATACCTGAAAAATACCCAAAAATACCCCTAAAAATTGTAACCACTTAAAAAAATCAATCTATACCCGAAAAAAACCCCAAAAAACCCAAAAATAGGGTTTTTTCAATACCCGGAAATAGGGTATTCAAATACCCGATTTAGAATACCCGGTTCTATACCCGACCCGAACCCGATGCATAGGGTATGGATTTTAGAGACAATACCCGGACCCGAACCCGACCCGGGTACTACCAATACCCGATTTTTCAATACCCGGTCATACCCGAACCTGATTCCATACCCAAACCCGAGTATTTGAAAAACCCGATTTGTGCACCTCTACTTAAAATTGTCAATTTGGTGAGACTCACAAACAATAGAAATTCTTGCATATCACATAAAATATAAACATAGTTATCTATTTTTTATTAATAGGTGCGAGTTAACATACAAATTATATGGAGGCGTAATCTTATGAAGGGTAAGTGAAGAAAGTAGAAGAAACACTTGGTGGCATAACCGTAAATATTGTCAACTTTATATTATTAGAGTAATTATCGTAATTATTCTAGTTATAAGTTTGGCGATAATTACTTTACACATACTTATAGCTACTCTAGTTATACATATGAAAGTAATTATGCTAGTTATAAACATGATTACGCTAGTTATGTTGTTAGTTACTCTAGTTATTAAATAGTAATTACGTTGGTTATAAACATAATTACACTAGTTCAGTAAACTAATTTAATGAATAAGTAGAGTAATTTTGTAATTACTTTAAAGCACTACATACGTTGAAAAAACCCTACGAACTTCAATCTTTGTTGCCTCAGTTCAATTGATTTGATCTCATAAACCTCGTTGAAAAACAAATACAAACAAGTTAAAAAATTGATTGCGAACCTTCAAGCGGAGTTTGAAATAAGCTTCAATCAGATTCAATTGATTCAATCTCCCTAAACCTCGTTGAAAGTTAAATGCATACAAATCAGAACAAAGTTTAATCAAATTGCAGACCTTCTATTGAAGTTTGAAATAGTTATGATTATGCCACCACGAGTTTTCCAATTCTCAGTTGCTTCGCATGATTAGTAGGTTGGTTTTTTTGTTTTTTTTATCCAAACCCCATAAATATAATTTAATAAAATCAAAACATTAAAAACCTAGACTATTTATTTACCTTATTATTAGTATCTTTATTGAAAGACTTTCAATCAATAACCAAGTTTATACACCTCAAAGATTAGGAATGTATGAACTTCTAATGAATGGTATATCAATTGACATTCTTGTTTAATGAAAACATGTAAAATGAGACATTGTAACCCGAAAGGGAACAAATGTAAAATTGATAATAGATAACACTGCCAGTTAGTTGATTAGGGCTCAGCTTTTTTTGGCAAGAAGAAAAGGTATGTATGTATGTACGTACGTACATATGTATGCACATACGTACGTATGCAGTGTTGTAAAAATCGCTAATCCCTAGTCGGACGGTGGGGGTAGGGAATTGCGATTAACCGGATTAATCGGATTGGAATTTTATATGTAATTTATCAAAGTTATATATACATACATATATATACATACATATATATATATATATATATAAACGAAAACCCTAAAATCCTAAGTGTTGCTATGTGGTCGCTCCTCCCTTTTATGGAAGCCACCAGATTGCTTAATTTTTAAATGGAGGCCTTTCATTGATTTAACCCAAATTCATGGGTATGGGTCTTACCAAAACCAGATAGCTCTTAAACGGGTTATAACATCTCATTAAATTAAAAATTAATCTTACCAATTATTTGATGTGAAAATCCTATAAAATAGGCATATACTAAAATTTAATATCCAATTTAAAAAGAAAAAGATATTATTTATAATTAATAAATAATTTTATAGTAAAAAACATAAGCGGGTCATGGGTCAACAAATCCAGATAGCTTTTAAACGGGTTATAACATATCATTTATTTATGAAACTCTTTCATCATCAAACCCTAAGTATATTATTAACTTTTTTACAATAAAGAAAATTAAAATCCAAAAAATAATTATTAAAAAACGAAAAATGTAAAACAACCATTCTCTCAAGCCATCAGATTGTTTTATTTGTAAATGAAGGTTTCTCACGCATTTGACCCGAATTCACGGGTAAACGTCTCACCAAACCTAGATAGCTCTTAAACGGGTTATAACATCTCATTATATTAAAAATTAATCTCATAAAATATTTGATATGAAAATCCTATAAAATTGGGATATACTAAAAATTAATATCCTATTTTATTTAAAAAAATATATTATTTATAATTAAGAAACAATTTTATAATAAATAAAATAAACGGGTAATGAGTATTACCAAACCCAGATAACTTTTAAACTGGATTATATCATATCACTTATTTGTGAAACCATTTTATCATCAAACCTCAAGTATATTAATTCTTAACTTTCTTACAATAAATAAAATTGAAATCAAAATATACATAAATATTAAAAACGAATAATGTAAAACAACCCCCGTATTACGGGAGATAAAATTTAGTATATATATATATACATACTAGATTTTATCTCCCGTAATACGGGGGTTGTTTTACATTATTCGTTTTTAATATTTATGTATATTTTGATTTCAATTTTATTTATTGTAAGAAAGTTAAGATATATATATATATATATATATATATATATATATATATATTTATAGTTTACTAGCTTTTAAGCCCGTGTATTACACGAGATTTGTCAAATAATAAAAATACAAATAAAGTTAACTGATAACACATAATATGTCGGAAAATCTATTACATATATACTTTTATCTATACCATGTGTATTTCATCTTTATAAAAAACCTAATTATACTGAACCATTTACTTTTGGTATAAACTTGTTAGTAATTAGTTATTTAGTATATAACGGAGATTAGCATGTTGATCATATAATTCTTAATATACTATTTTTGAACCCTCAAAGCATATTGATCCAAGCATTTTCTTGCCCTCTTCTGTAGCTTTGTTGATTTTGGTGGCGATCCACTATCTAGTTCCTCCATAGACCTGCTAACCTTCATATTATGTGGCGACTCAACTACCACCATATTTTGATCCTGCTCTGTTGCCACATATTCTTCTTTTTCGTTTGGTGCACGCTTGATCTCCATTGCTGGCTTCCCCATGATTAGTGTCTCTAAGTAGATAAGATCGCCAACATGGTCAAATTATTCTGCGTGAACATAAAATTGAAATCTTCCATTCTCATGTAGTCATGTCACCTAAATCATGAAGGATGCTCAAAGTAAGAAACCAAACTTTAAATTAAAATTCTACATATTATAACACGTTTAATATTTTTATTTTATTGATGAATCATAACAAAATCTGTAAAATTAACGTTGACGAAAATAAATGTATATTAAATTTGTTTAAATTTTCACTCGTTGGCTTAAGTGTAGTAAAAATACTTTATTTGGCTCACTGTCTCTTAAAACCTTTAAAAACCACATAAGAGCTAATTATGAATACCATTTAATAACAAACAATCTGAAAACCAATTAAAAGTGTAGGGAAATAGTTATAATATATATATATGTATATATATATATGTATATGTGTGTGTGTGTGTGTATATATATATATATAATTTAGTTCATAACAGGTGGAATAGAATTTTCTCTATGTGATATAGAGCTTCCTTCATGTGGTATAGGAACCTCAGTTCTCTGCCGTTCATGTCCTTGTGCAACAGTGATTATTTGTGTGACACGGATTGCAATCAGGTCAATTACGTTATCATCTAAGTGGGCAGACTTGGTACGAGTTATTCAGTGCATTAGATTGTTGTGTGTGGTTAGATTGTCCAACCAACATTGTCTAGATTAAAGGAAAACACTACTTCAACTTTATTTATTTAGAATGAGCGTTTGCATCATTATTGTGCATATACTTAACACTTTTACACGATTATACATGTAGTAATGAAACACACAAACTAGTCAAGGCCTGCTACTTTTCTCTTATTGCAGCCTCATATGGAAAACTATTGTTACAGGCAATAGCTATGGAATAAAAGCTAAAAGATGGTTCATATTCATCTTTGTAAATAATTTGTTCCTCATAGTTGGCAGGGGTATACCTATTGATAAAATCAGGTCTCTTACCAGCTCCTACATCCTTACTGGCAAAGACTTACAGTTTAATCTAAAAGGTAGAAGCCTAGACATTCCTACCAAATACCTAATTCGCTAAAGTCTTTGGCTCTGATACCAACTGTGACACATCACTGAGATAAGGATGAAAAGTACACAATTGATATCAATTTAAAATGCAACATGCTTATTTTATTTACATAAACTGTAAGGCTAGAACTTGAAAGTACAAAACTTAATCAAACTATTCTTAGCTTGAGATACAAAACTTTCCCAAACATTACAGATTTGGGATCCGACGGTTCTTTCGGATATGCATGCTCGTAATCTATGGTAACTAGCCCTCAAGCTTAAAAGACACGTCGGCTTATGCTGGTGAATTCACAAATATCAAACAGTTTATCAAAACCACATTAGCACATTCATGAATTGTACCCACCTATGTTATATTCATAATGTTTCCCTACACCGCATATCTCTACGGGATCATTGGTGTTTAGCCCCACATACAATCAGATTCAACCACACCATACTGGTGGGTTCGCTAATCAATCCTGCTGTAGCGGCACGTATATATACATGTGTATGCATGCCTGAAAGTTATCCATGATATATCACACTCGTACATCCAATAACGAGTTGACATGTTTATAACAATTACTATTTAGACAAGCATGCTCACTTTTGGAACGAATGCGTAAAACTCACCTTTGCTTTATGGAGATTCAATAATAATAAACCGAAACTTTATTCCCTGATTAGAACCAAGACAATCTTAAATGCTAATGACATAAAGAGTGGGATACTAGCTACCACTACCATGCATGGGTGGCAAAGAAATTCTAGGCAGCCATCAGGTCATGATTTACCAGTGGCAGTTTGGGGTTTAAAGTATTGCGATTGGGATTTGATTGGGTTTGTACAAATTGAAATTAATAAGTGTGTTTACCAGTAGGACTTTTGCTTAAATTAGTTATCATTTGGTTTGGCTGAAAAGTAATTGAACCCTTCAGGATTGATATTAAACCTGTTGAATATTTATTTTCAGGGCGGAAAACAGCTTCAGGATTCCAGACGGACAGTAAAGCACAGAAAAGGTTCTGTCTTTTAGTCACATGGTAGGATTGTTATATTTCTATAGTCTTCATACTCTGCCGGTTGGCCCAAGGACGTACCTGCACGGAAAATTTTTTGTTATTTGCAGACAGTTCGTATTGACAAACCAAGGTATTAAACACTACTACTTGTAAACGAACCTAACGAAGATGAACCGGCATGCTCGTGTTTGTTCGTCTAAATGTATCTAGCAAACGATGGAACACGAGCAATTAAATGAAAATGGTTTTCTTGCTTGTGTTCGTTTGTTTAGAAAATAAACATGTTCGTGTTTATGTTTACTTTGCTTGTGGGTGTGAGTAATTGCTTTGGATTGAATTTGACTTTTTTCTATTAATCCACATGTACTACACGGTCTCAACAATTAAAACGATAAACTTAACATAAGTGTACAATTTAACTAGAATAACTTGATAAGCTATACGTTATAGAATGATGCTAAGTTTGAAAAACAAAACTGAATGAATTTCATTGATTTTCCTTTTTTAATTTTGAAAGTTAATTAATAAAAATCTAACAAATATTGTAACCCAAACGTTTATAAAAACTGTCAACTTATTTTTTTTTATTTTGTCTTTTTTAAATGGTTCATTTTTTAGAAAGTGCCAACTTGTTTTGGGTCAAAATGTGTTGTGTTCTGACATATAAATGGATTCGGGTAACCTATTTGAGGTAATTTATGCTTTTCACCTATATTGCATACGCTCTTAGAAGTTTTTTCTTTTTAAAAAATATTGTTAAACGGGTCTTGTGGACACACCCGCTAATCATATCATACGATTTAACCCAAACACGATATTTATATTCGTGGGTTAATCTGAACACAACTTGTGTGCTCCGGCATTTACTTTATCATATATAGTGCAAACCGAATATAGTGATGTAGTACATGTTATAAATTGGCAAAGTGAAATAAAAAATATACCAATAGACTTCTCATCGCATCTTCATCAAAGCATTTGTGTGGTAGGTTAATTATTATTTATTTGTGTTTTATGAGTTGGTGTAAATGTAACTTAATAAACTGGTACTCTCGCCCCTAATTTAGCCAGTTTCCTTTAATGATTTCAGGGAATGAGGATTTCTTCTGATGCATGGTCATGGTATTCATGGTATTCAGTTGAACTGTTGGGGAGTTGATTCGGATCCTACATACAAAAGGGTCATGGTGGCCGGGTCGGATATTATATCTAGATGACCTACCGGAAAGTTAACAGGTGAAGCTGCTTGGAAGGAAAGATGTAAGTGTGTTAACTACCAATGGTCTCCTCCTTGAAATCCACCTCTACTAGAAAGAAGACTTGCTTTGATCTCACATTGATGGTATATTTTTCCAATTTCTTCTTGATGAAATCTATTTATTTTATATTTGTTTTTCCAAGTTAGAGATCTTTAAATGATATTGACTATTTCTTGAAGATGCTATAGTTTCTAATATTACATAGGTGTTCATATTAATTCTGGACATTTTTCATAATTTTAGTTAAGCATGCATTATTTTGTTGCTACATGAATTTAATTCGTCCAAATTCCTTTACGATGAAATTATCACGAGAAGATTGATAAACTAGCACAAAATAAGTACCGTGTTATAATTGTCGTCGCCGCCTTCACCGAATCTCGTGGGTTTCTACTAGCAACTCAATCAAACCCAGTCAACTCAGTCAAAGCTTGTCAACAAAGTCATACTAAAACTTGAGTGCTTCGTATTAACTCAAACCCAATAGCTCATCTCCATGCTTGTTTGCATTGTTAAACATGCTATTTTTAATCAAAAGGAGAGTAATATAATTTTGGTATTTTTGTAAAGGTCAGTAAAGATTTCTAGATAATTATGACTATTTTGGTGAAAGGTGATTTTTTAGTGTGGTTGACCAAGCTTGGGTCAATGTTGGTGAATAACCCTATGTGTAATTCATATTTGGTGCTAATGCTGACCAAGTTTGGGCCAAACTTCACAATTCGATTTTGAGCGAGCGCCGAGCTTTTTAAAAAAATATCAAACATGTTTAGCCCAATGCTGTAAAAGTAGGTTTACAAGGCCGAGTACTTGCTACAAGGTACGTCGCCGAGGGAGTTTCTTTAATTAGCAAATGTGAATGCGAGATTCTAAATAATAATATTTGAACCCTTTTATATATATATGTGTGTGTGTGTGTGTGCGTCTACCATGCTTTTCGTCCGGTCAATTATTTTTGCAATACGACCTACAACCGAGAACACAAAAAAGGGGGCAAGCAAGATAATGACAACATTAGTTAATAAGTTTATATTATGTTTGATTAGAAAAATATTGTTTTAGTTTAAAAAGGTGTAGACCACAATCTAAGCCCCATATGTTCAATATAGTTTTATCCGAACACAACTAAAGATTTTATAAAGTTTTGCTTTTGAAACCAAAGATCTTAAAAAGTTATACCCAATGTTGACACCATAACGAACCAAAATGCTAGCAACCGAATTCCATTTCCATAAGTTTAGTTTAAAAAAGTGTAGACCACATTAACCACGATCTAAAATTCTAAACCCATATTTTCTATATAGTTTTACTCATAACCAAAAATTTTATAACTTTTGCTTTTGTAACCAAATATCTTAAAAAGTTGCACACCCAATGTTGGCACCATAACAAACCGAAACGCTATCCACCGAATCCTAGTTGCCTCCCCGCCGCAATGCGCGGACATTCCTACTAGTATTATATTATACATATATTTAAATTACAACTTTTTGGCATGTACTTTATGCTTAATTGATAGTACAGATGCTTTCCCATGTTGTATCTATTGCATATAAGTTATGTTGTATTTTGTAGCTTTATATGTGTTCTGTTTCCACGTGTTTTATGCTTTACACATGTCTCGGCCTTTGGTTTATTACGCTCTCTGTCATCATTCACCACCGTTCCTATTTCTATTCCCCACCGCCACTGCTTTCTCTCTCTACCGATCATCGTCGCATCCGCCTAAATGATGTCATCGCAGCTTTCTTCAAACCCTGCCATCTTCAACCACGACGTTGGCCTCTTGCCGCCGGTAACACTGTGAGGTGTACTTTATGCTTTACCTGAGGTCCGTTAGTTTGATATAAAACTTAGTTGGTCTGAATCTTTAATTTTTGTTTCATTGACTATTGGATAACAAAATCACATTACACCTGTGGTTGCGTCTCCGATTCATCTGTTACCGGGTTCCATTTTAGAAACCCAATGATTGTTGTGACTGTTGCCAGTTTCCAAAATGGACCTCTTGGTGACGGTGGTGGCCGACACCGGCACCATAAAACAATCGATATTCAACAATAAAAATGCATTGATAAGCGATGTTTCATTAAACTGTTGAACGACGGGGGCTACAGGAGCCTTATGAGTGGCCGGCAGAGATATCCAATCAACACCATCACTCCACATCGAAACAGAACGGAGCAATCTGAACGAAAGTGAGTGTTCCTTTTAATGGCCGCTTCATTGTTGGTTGTCTGGCTGTGGGTGGAGGTGGTGGTGGTGGCTACTCATCACTTTTCAACAGGTTATATGGTCAGTGAGTTATTAGTTTTGTTGGTTATTGTACCATTTCATTACTTCTTATATGGGATTGCTTTTGCCTTGAAAAACGTTCTTATGATTTGTACACTGTTCTTATGATTCTTGAAGTTCTGGGGTTGTTTGGAAACATTGCAAATTGAGAATTGGGATTGTTAAATTTTGCCCAAAATCATGACTATGTTGGTTGCAGTGGCTAATGGTTTTGTTGTTCTTTGTTTGCCGCTTGAATCCTCTGTGTCGGACGATGATGACTCTTCGTTAGTTGGAATGGCAGCGTATGTTGCAACCATAACGGAGATTTGAGCTATTTCCGAGTTTTATATAATTTGTGTGTGATAAGCTTCGTTTCCTTCTCTCTTTTAGCCAATGATGATGTCGGTCGACTACTTGGCTTGGGTTGCCACGTTGCAGTCGTGGCGGCGCTGAGCCATACTTTGTTGACGACGGCGATGAAGAATTGTGTACCTGAGCCTGAAATGATGAATTGAGCTAGTATAGGCATTTTAGACGCTCCTCACACATTCTTTTATAATATTTGCAGTAAAAGACTGAAAAAAAACATATATGTTTGTCAGCTTTGGTGACTTGCATAGTTGCATTTATGGCTAGCCTATATTTATTAAATATCTTACCGTTCTTTGATGTCAATGTTGACTATTCCATCTAAAAATCCAAGTGCACCAATCAACTGGCCCTTAAATTTTTTTTAAAAATTTTTTCTTACATGGAGGGAATTGTGGATTGATTTAGAAAGGGTCCTACTAGCCCCCAATACAGCCCCGTAGCCCTATACGGGACCACTACTACAAAACTAAGCATTTGCAACAGCCTATTTAGTCGGAAAACGGTTGCAACTACCCAGTTGCGACCGCTTTGCAACCAAAAGTTTAGTCGGAAAAACGCTGGTCGCAGTTGCTCTGTTGCGACCGTTTTGCGACCAGTTACATTTGCGACCGTTCTTCAGTTGCAAATCTTTCGACCAGTTCTGCGGTCGCACATCTTCCGTCGGGGGTGCTGCGGTCACAGATCTTCCGACCGGTGTTGCGGTCTCAGACCTTCCGACCGGTGCTGTGGTCGCAAATCTTCCGACCAGTGCTCGGTTTCTGTGATCAACCTGCACCTGCTCTCTTGAGGCGGATTTGCGACCATATTTCTGTCGCAATGCAGTAGAAATATTTTTTTGCAAAAAAATTATTAAAATATCAAATCAAAAAATTATAGATGCAAACACAAACAAAACTGGAAATTTCTATAAAAGACGTTCAATAGAAAATGTTATTCGAGTTCTATAAACATATATAAAAATATGTTATTCTAGCAATACACGCTTTTTGGTAAAGAAAATCCGCATATGCTTTCTAGTTGATCCGCATATTCATGAATACAGCCCCCGAATTCGTGTCTTCAGTCTTCACATCTATTCCTCATAGCCTGCTCATCAGATAATTATTAACATTCTAGTCGCTCCAAGTTCTAAGTTCTATCTCTAACGCCAATTAGTAAAATAATTTATCGATTATTCACCCGCACAGGCGCTCTTAGGCTTGATAGACGGCCATTATATCCATGAGCTCTAAACCTGCACGTTGTGAGCATTGAAAAAGCAGAAAACAGTTAAATTCATGCAAAGATTCATAGGAAAGAGTAAAAAAAACTTCAAAATAGCATGGAAACCATCGTTAATTCATATGTTCAAATATCACATAATCTTGACTGAGTTATGCAACTTAATCGTTCTTACCAATGCAGCAATGATACTCTCCTGGAAATATACCTTGAGAGCATGATGCCCGACCTTAGTTCATATCTAACCACTATACAAAAGAATTAATTCATGTTACACCTTAATAATATACTACTCCCAAGTCAATAACAATTGGCTAGAACTAAAACAGTTTTAAGATTTATTACACACTTAAGTTTCAATTAATTGCAATAACAACAGTAGATATTAATGTTCTACTACAATATAGATATATATTACATAATATAGATTGTCTAAATATGAAACGAGCCTACTTTTTATTAAGAGACATGATATGGTTAATTTACAATCACCATAAGATTATGCATAGAAAAAACATTTACATCACCTAATTATGTAGAGTAACAAATCTTACCTCATAGTATATCCTACGGATACAATGACGGCTACAGCCAAAGTGTTTGTTAAGTTTCTGTATATATCTAATTTGACCAACATTCATTGTCATCAAAGTATAGAACCCATTAAAGTGATACCCATGACAATAGCTAGTATAATTTATCACACAACAGAAAATGTTATTGTAGAAAGTGGAAGCTATTGAAGGCCCTTAATAGAATAAACTCATATGGGCTTATTCCTAAAAATTTGATACATTTTCATCCTTTTGTTTGACATATAGGATAATTCTACACTCGTTATTACCCTCTATTCAGATAACAAAAAAACAAGATGGGCAATAATGACTAGGCTAGTGCGATTTGCTTAACTTTGGGATTATAAAGATTATATTATTTTAATGATAATCTAATCTTCTATATAAAATGAACGTGTTGCATTAAAATGCACTATGGACAACTTTTGACATGCTTAACCAGTTTCTATTTCAGCTATCTTTTTAGTTTAACCCATTAGATCTACCACAAACAAAATATAACTCAAACCAACCATTCATATACAAGCGGGTGAGTTTGTGTCAGCCCAAAACATTTTAGAGAGAGAGAGAGGAACCTTTAGCAGCATGTCACACCCCGACCAAAGGCGACGGAACATGCCGAGGTGTAACGATTGTTCATAAGCACATGACACTAATTAAAGTGACAGTATTTAATAAACTCATTTCATTCCACAACATCGAAAATGTCACATAACAATTATCCATAAAATAACCATAAACAAGATATCACAAAATATGGCAAATTTGATATTGTTCATTTTTACTAATATCCTAAGGTCTTTGATATCGTTTTCTTCACAATCATAAATCAACTAAGATGCAAACCTGCAACATTTCATAAAATAAAGTTTGTCAACACAAAGGTTGGTGAGCGATTCATAAATTTAATCATATTAGTATATAATAAAGATAGCCACAAAACTTGCATAGGAAACGATAAATAAAAGTGGTAATTTGGATAAATAGATATCGCTAAACACATTAGCGACACCTAGCTATAAGGGGATGCCAAATAGTCTAGGATTTTATAGTTATCGTTAATTGCATTACGTTAACGACACCTTGCTATAAGGGGATGCCAAATAGTCTAGGATTTTATAGTTCCACCAACCAAAAGCGATAAACACATAGGCACATAAGCATAGAACACCAAATCGAGCAATTATTTAGGTAAAGTATACAACTACGTTTGTGGTTTAAGATTCAAGTATAAAGCATTTTGTTGAATAAGTATGAAATGTCACCCCCAAAATAAAAGATGGAAAATGGGGTATGAAGTACTCACCTTCAAGTAGTAAACTTGAAAGATGATAATTTGGAGATTTGTCGGAACGACGAGTTTAACGCACAATGCCTAAAAAGAAAAGAAGTCTTGAATTTAGAAATGTTGTCTTGAAGGTCTTTAAACAAAACAAATGTTGAGAAATGTAAATAATTAAAGTTCAAGGTTTAAAATGTGACTATTTAAAAATTTATAATAATAACCCTTTAAAAATGTAAGTTTGCTCGAAACCGGGTTAAAGTATCTAACCTTAATATTTACTCAACCTATGTTAAGTAATAAGGTGGGTAAAATGCAAGAATGCAAATCCCTTTGGAATAAAGATACTAAAACGGTTTTTTTTTATCGAGTGTTCGGGTTGTCGGTTCGGGTCTTGATAATTGGTCAAACCCAAAGTCAACTTTCCAAAATATTGAATGTTATGAGATAACTCAATAAAATTTAATAAGACTTAACCAAGTATGTAGTTCCATTGTTTTAGAACTAACAACGCACGTTAAGCGAGTGTTCGGTTTTGTCGGTCCAAACTTTAGATCAAGTTGGATCCAACATTTCCAAGTACTTAAAAAAATATTTAAAAATCAATTTGTAACTATTTTTAAAGAAATATACAAGTCTTGATGGCGAAAAAAAACACACTTGTGTGTCTTAAGCGAGCAAGAATCGGTTTGGTTCGGTTTCCATCTCACAACAAGTTCATAGATGGTTTCCACATGTCCAAACACTAAAGAACTTGTATAATAATGTACAAATAAAAAATACCAAAAGTTAACAGTAAAGTCTTTAAACAAAAGTTCGGTTTTCGGTTCGGATCGTGTTTCGGGTTAAGACCGAGGTAAGATTCTACAAACCCATAACCATAGAATTTGTAAAAATGATTTTAGAAACTTAGATCTAACACTAAGTATGTTTAAACAAACAAAACTAGTAACAAAGTTTGGTTTACGGTTTAGAGCTATTTACGGTTAAACCAAAGCATAGACTCTTAAAAACCCATAACCATGGAACTTGTAAACATGACCAACAAACTAAAATAAGCAAGATTAATATGTATGAACAAGTTATATAGATGTATATATATCAAGGACACGAAGTCCTCCATGAAGCCTTGCCTTATGGGGTCCGAAACCTCACCGACCGGAATCGAAGAAGTAACTACCAAAGGTAAACAAGGGGTGTATATTATATATATGTTGCACGACTATAAACAAGTATTAATAAGGCTACATAAACTAATTAAGATGAAAGACTAAAAACCTTCAAGAACACTTAAGAAGATAACCTTAAATCTTTGATGTTTGAGAGAGTTTTTTTTTTTTGCAGTTGTAGCAAGTGAAAATGAAAAGGAAAGGTGGTGTATATATAGCGTAATATTGGTGGTCAAATATGGGTGTGAGACACAAGAGTTTTCATGCAAAATGGATCAAGACAAAAACACAAAACAACAAAATAAATAAATAAATAATAAATAAATAAATAAATAAATAAAAATAGGATGTTTTCAAGACCCAACAAGTATGAAACAATATTGTAACATAAATCCATCATTTTGATTATAACATAAGCTTCGGTTTACAAATCGGGTCGGTTTACATAATAAACAAAAACAAAAACGAATACAAACAAGACCCAAAATTGACGAATGTCACATAGCATCATATCCAAGATCCGAGTCATCATGCTCCAATAGTTTTTCAACAACAGAACCTTCGACTCCAGCAGTAGAAGTGATCGTGTGCACTGGTTCAATGAATGGAAAAAACAATTCAGCCTATATTTGAAGCCAAAAACCGAATAAACTCAACCGATACCGAACCAAATAAAAAAATATGTATAATCGATACCGAAACTGAACTGAAACTAGAAAACAGAAACCAAGCCTAAACAACACTGAACTGAAACCAAAAGTCGATAAAATCAAATCGAACAAAAGCAAAACGAAACGAAACTAAAAAAACCGATACTAAACCGAAACTAAAAATCGAATAAACTGAAACCGAACCGAGACAAAAAAATCCGATTCCAAAAAACTAAACAAATTGAAACCGAGGTGAAACAAAACCAACAACCAAAAAAATTGGACCAAAAGGAAACAAAAAAAACCGAAATTAAACACCGAAAAAACTTAAACCGAAACAAACCATAGGGCTGCTACCATAAAAATCATTTGCAAAGAACCATAAAAATAAAACTACCCCCTTCCATTCAAGTATGATAAACCCTAAATCAATTTAAACTTAAACTTAAACATAGAGTAAGATGCTATTGCTTGAAATCTTCAAAAATTGTTACACTAAAATGGCACATCAAAACCTTGAACAAAATTTGAGACTAAAGAACTCACCAGCAAATCAAAGAGGATGAACCTGATTAAGAGAGGAGACGATCGACTCTTCTCTTCTCGTCATCCACATTTGAAGCTTCAATTGCAAATGTAACTAAACAAATTAGGAGCCATATTATAACTAAAAAAAACAAATCATAGCAGAAGTAACCCTTTTTGTTAGGTTGAAGAATGAAACTTAACTTCAAAGTTTGAAAACAGTTAACAATCACTTAACATTTACAAATACAACATCAACTTCAAATGTAGAAAAAAGATTAAAAAAAAATTAACAGGTTATAGAAAAATATTTGCACAAGAACAAGAAGTTAAACAAAATCAGCAAACATGTACCTGTAACACCAGATGTAGCTGAAAATTATCATCCCATGATTCTCCGTTATCCAGCTTTTTGATACTACTGCCAAGAAATGCTGTAGTAGATCACCTAATTTCTTTAAAAATGTAAACGTTTCAGAACTTCTCAAGGCAATAAATAGACATCGTTGCTAGATAAGAAATGCATTACCAAAACCTAACAGATGCGCATCATGTAATACTCCTAGCTCATCCATCAATTTCCAATCACTTAACAGCTTTGATAGTATCTGACATCCAATATTGTGTACCTGAAGCATTATTATTATTATTATTATTATTATTATTATTATTATTATTATTATTATTATATACAATAATACAACTATTAACACATGCCATGTATAAAATTGAATTTCAGTTGAACCATATTCGCGTGCCATGATAACTACAACAAAAACATAATTCAGATTCAACAATCACCGAATCACTACATTAGCCTCTAAAACCCTAGAATGCGTAAACGGTAGACGAACATCAAGGCATCCTATAGCTGTCGTAACCGGTTTTTGAGTTGAAAAGCCCTACCTATGTAGCCGGTTCGGTTCGATTATTAACCGGATTGATGTTAAAAAGCGAGAACCGCACATAAGCAAAGGGGTCTAAAACCGAAGCGCAAAAGCGCACCGATTGTCGTACGGGGGGCACAAGGTTTTTATATAACTTTTTTATGTCTCATAAGTTTTTAGCATCCCATATTCCCATTCCATTCTCAATGTTTAGCTAAAAATAAGCTTTATATAGGATTTAGTATATAAATTACCTATATGTACAACCTAAAAAGGCATGTGGTACAAAATTCTGAAGAATAAAAATGAGCTGTGTACAAAAAGCTAAAGCTACCTCAGGTGCGCTTTTTTGCTTAAAAACAGCGCCTGAGCTGCACTTTTTGGCCTTTTGTCACCTTGTATAGGCAAACCGCAAAAGCGACAACACCATCCCTTTGTGTCACTTTAAGCTCTGGTGCGCTTAACGCGTGCTTTTTAAAACTAAGTTAACCGGCTAACTGATAATATCTTACTGATGTTAAACTTATCAACATTAACCGTATTAGCCTATGTTCAGTTAACCGGTTTCTATGTGAAAATCCCCAACCGTCGGTTAGTAACCGGTTTCGGTGATTTGCACCTCTAGTACAAATGCACATGAATTTTGCTTTTGAAATTAGGTTTAGTAAAGTAATTCACCAAATATGAATAATATTCTACTAAAAGCACAATATCATCATCATCATCATCTACAAAACCGTACAGAAAAATCTCCTAATAAATTTAGGTCAAAATTATCACGAAAAATTAAACACTACTTATGCAAATTCATCACTGATTTCAAGTTCAAATCGTACATCAATTGAATAATTATAGACCGGTAACAAATTATTATTACGGTTATTCAAACCTTGAACGGCTTCCTGAGCCTGACACGCAATACGTGTTCCACGGCGACCTGATTTAGACCTCAGGCTCACCGATCCAGACCGTATGTTTGATTTCGATAAATTTACAGTGTTCCGGCGGCCGGAGACGGAGGATGAGGCGATCGGAGACAATGATGCCACCGGAAAGCCGGAGGTACGGAGAACTGCGAGAGTTTCAAGCACACCAGCCATTAAAACGAATATGAAAATGGATTGGAGAGTGTGTTGTGTGTGTGGATGACCGATGGTTTTGGCTTCTGTTATTCGATTAGATAATTGCCTAATTTAGTGGATGGATGGGTATCACGCACTTTGCACACCTTTTGTCTTCTTCTTGGGCTGGATCATAGTCTTCTTCTTGGGCTGGATCATAGGTAAAAGTCACATGCTGTGCTTTATTTTTAAAATAAAAGTTAAAACTCCGACCGCTTAATAGCCGGTTGCAAAAACTCCGACCGCCTACTGGTTGCAAAAGCTCCGACCGTGCCAGCGGTTGCAAAAACTCCGACCGCCTACCGGTTGCAAAAAAACTCCGACCGTTGCAAACTCCGACCGAAAATTAACGGTTACAAAAACTCCGACCGAAAATTGGCGGTTGCAAAAACTCCGACAGAAAATTAACGGTTGCAAAACTCCGACCGCCTAGCCAACGGTTGCAAAAAAAACTCCGACCGCCTAGCCAACGGTTGCAAAAATTCTGACCGCTTAGCCACTGAAAATTAATTGTTGCAAAAACTCCGACCGCTTAGCCACCGTGTCAAGTAATTCACATTTTAGGTAGCAAATTTGCTAAATCGGTCGCTAAATTTGCTACCGTTTTTTTTCGGTAGCAAATTTTGGTAGCAATTGCTCAATTTTCTAGTAATGGACGTACTGGAGGATATTTGATGTCCCTAGAAAACCCCTTTAGATATTTATTCTTGATCTATATATGTCATATGCAGATTATTATTTTTAATAATGAGCAGTCTAAGCATTAAGCAAGGTTGCTGAAAAGTGTAAATATGGCCCAAAGATTGAAGTCACAATTTTTTAAGTTTTTTTTAAACTGGCCTAATTTTAAAAAAGAAAATTTATGTTAGACCCTTATTTTAGTAAATTCATGGCCTTTTGTTGTGCTTAAATCCTAGTTTATCTACATTTGTTTGGATTTGGTACTTCTTTAGGGATACATTTTGATCTCAGCGCGAATAATTAATCCCGACTTGATTTGGCTTAAAATGTACTGATTCGTTCCGTCGTACAACTAATGCAGGTGCAAGGCAGCAATCAAAGACCCATAATAAGACAATAATGCAGAAGATGTAACCATTTAAGTGACACTGCAGAAACGACCAAACAAGAAGCAATAATATCATTTTGGAAAACACAAAATGTGTGGTTATATGCTGCTCTGCTAATGCTATGTCTTTTGTAAGTACTACAAATGCTTCTTTCTTTTGTAAACTATATATGCATGTTGCAAACTCCTTTTGTATATAACACCTAACAAGAAGCTAATATTATGACCGCTACTTTAAAAGCAAACATCTACTGCAGCTTAACAGCCCTGTGGCAGCACGTAGGTATACAATCCTTAGATCATAGTCGTTGCAAACAAGCTAATCTGTACCCGGCACAACGCGTGGGTACCAAATATTAGTTTAAGTTAAAAGATAACATACCTATGAGTTCAGAATATTTTGTACCATTTCGTGAATATAACATATGAGTGGAATGTGATTTATGAGTTACAAAATAATTCTTCAAAACTCTTGTAGTCAGTCTAGAAAATTATACTTTAATTAATTTTTCATAGGGAAAGAAACTTTCAGCACATACGCACACGTGTACGTCAATTTACTATTATTATTATTATTATTATTATTAGGCTATTGACTCGTGTACGACACGGGTGGAACTATATAATCTGTCTAACAAACACACATTAGTTAAAAGGAGAAAACATTCGTCATATATTTTTGGATGTCAAGATGATATGTATTCGTATTACAACCGGCACGAAAAGAAATGATTATTGAACATAACTTTAAATGAAAATAACATTCTAATTACAATGATGTAAATGATAAATAAACAATTATAAATGTAAAATTCATAAACTACTAAACACTTCCTTATAAACCACATTTGTAGTTTTATTTGTAACTTTACCTTCATCGTCTAATATAAGCATTTTAACACCGTCTCTACTCTTTACTCTTGATAAAGCTACATAAAGTTGGTCATGTGTAAACACCGGGTCTCGCAGGTATATGCCAACTCTTGCTAGTGACTGACCTTGACTTTTGTTAATGATCATTGCAAAACAAACTGCAACTGGAAACTGTCTTCTTTTCAATTTAAACAGAAGTTTCTTATCTGAAGGGGTTAGACCACTACGAGTTATATAAGTGCGATAACCAATATCAGTACCTCAAACGACCTTAACTTCGATAAAACGCCTACCCAAGTTAATTACCTGCAATCTAGTTCCGTTGCACAAGCCGTTCTTCTAGTCAATATTTCTTAGTAATATTATTGGCACACCGACTTTAAGAACTAATTTCTGGTTAGGCATTTCAGACATTTTTAAACCATTTAGATAATCTGGTGAGTGTAATGCTCGATCAAAGCCAGGGCCAACACTATCAGACTGATCTATGCTGTCAGAACTGAGGTATTCAACTTCGTCTCCGGGAAATAATGCCAAAAATCGATCGTTAATGTCCTGTACAACCTCATTTAAAGGTGCTTGTATAGCCCTATCTTTAAAATATGTAATATCATTAAAATGTGTGGTTATATGCTGCTCTACTAATGCTATGTCTTTTGTAAAGTACAACAAATGCTTCTTTCTTTTGTAAACTATGTATGTATGTTGCAAACTCCTTTTGTATATAACACCTAATAAGAAGCTAATATTATTACCGCTACTTTAAAAGCAAACATCTACTGCAGCTTAACAGCCCTGTGGCAACACGTAGGTATACAATCATTAGATCATAGTTGTTGCAAACAAGCTAATCTCCACCCAGCACAACGCGTGGGTACTAAATATTAGTTTAAGTTAAAAGATAACATACCTATGAGTTCGTTGAGAATATTTTGTACCATTTCGTGAATTTAACATATGAGTGGAATGTGATTTATGAGTTACAAAATAATTCTTCAAAACTCTTATAGTCAGTCTAGAAAATTATACTTTAATTAATTTTTCATAGTGAAAGAAACTTTCAGCACATACGCACACGTGAACGTCAATTTACTACTATTATTATTATTATAGGATTTTTACATATTTCTCCTTGCTAAACCTATTAATTACATATATTCCCAACTTAAAAAATCAATACATATTTCCCCTTTTTCATATCAATTTACCAATTTACCCTTACTCAATATCAAAATATTAAATTAAATTTTAAATACCTAACAAAACAATAAGTACCCACCACTAACCTACCTACGTCATCTTCTCCACTCTCCAACAACCTATCCTTTTAACCTTTTATTTAGAACCAGAGGCGGATCTACTCTTACCGGACAGGGGTCAGCCGACCCCTGTGAAAAAAATATAAATTTTTATCCGGCTTGTGCAGCGGTGGTTTCTGGTGTTATCTGGAATATAAGGATGAAAGTGAAAATGACGGTAGCTGCAGGTCTAATTGATTTTAATTATATGGGCTTTTTACAGTTTACATTTGGCCCAGTTACAAATCTAACTTCTTTGGGCTTGGAAGTGTGTAAGAAGCCATGGAGGCTTTATTTGAAAAGTTAGGCATCAAAATCCTCTTATGCAAACGTAATGAAAAAAAAAAAGAAATCTCTAAGACTAACTATAGTTTATTTAGTTATTATTCTGTTAAAATTAGTATTAGATCATATAAATTCTCTTGGTCCTCTATTGTTTTATTTAATTTTACTTATCATCTTTTCTAAAGTATTAGATTTTATGTATTTTTTATAGCTTATTTCTATAAAAAACAAAAAAACCTCATAAACAAATATTGGTCGGTATAAATGTCTAGTCTAGAGTTAACAACTTAAAATTGGTAAAGTGGTATATCAACAAGAAAAATATACATTTACACAAGTAGGAATTATATTATATATTTTTTTATATGACCCGACAGGAACGCCTGAACCAGGCCCAAAAAAATTATATACCATTTGACCCGACCTGAACGGCCGAACCGAAAATGAAGCTACCGATCAAAAAATTTCCAACCCCTGTAAGAAAATTTTATGGGTCCGCCACTGTTTAAACACCACCATGTAAAACCGTTGCTACCACCATCAATGACCTACCATCGCCTTCATCTTCATTTCAACCAACTATGGACCACCGTAACCAGTACTGCCGTCGCAACAAACTGACAACTAAAAACCTTGAATCGTCGAGTCGTCGGACCCTGCAACTTCGAAGAGAGTGAGAAAGTTAGATCTGGACTCGTCACAACCGTCAGCAATGATGTACAGCGATGATGGTGAACGTGTACGACCTTGATGGCGATGGTGAACACCGGTGACAGTGGGGTGCGGTGATTTGACGATGGAGAACTTTAAAGACGAGTTTGAGCTTTGGAGAACTTATGAGAACTTATTCTTTAGGTTTCTGCCTTTCTATTTTCTAATATTGATTGCTAGACTTTGACACTATGGAATTATTTTTCAAACTAATTGTATTTTGGTGAATAAAATAAGGGTAAATTAGTCAACAATAAGTTATTTTTCATGATATAGGTAAATATGTAATATGTTTGTTTTAGGGAGGGGATATATGTAATTGATTTTTAAGAATGAGTAAATATGTAACAAGAAAATTTAGGAAGGGGATATACGTAAATGCCCCCTTATTATTATTATTATTAATTTAGCTCAAACATATTTATATTATAACTTATATGTGGCGTTTGGGATGAGCTCATTTTACTCTTCATTTTAACTTAAGTTTCAATAAAAACGGAACATGGTCATAATCAAATATAATATACTTTGTTATATATATTTAAATGATATATATCGTCTTAACGCTCGCGTAGATGCCCAATATCTCTAACACATATAGTATTCTCTAATTACTCATCTAACAATATTTAAATTACGAGTTTCATATAATTTAGTTTTGTTCTCAAAACAGGGTGTTACACATATAGAAAGGAAGGATGTATGTGCATTGTTATAACATTTCATGTATCTGTTGTGACATCCCACATCGGTTGGGGAGGAGAACTAAGCTTTCTTTAAAAGGAGGTGGATACCTTCCCCATCATAACGCGTTTTGGGCGCTTAATGGTAGTGGATGAGAGGAGAACTCCATAGTTAAGCGTGCTCAGGTGGATGAGAGGAGAACTCCATAACACGAATACGCGATTCAAGGTTGCTTTGAATCGGCGCGAAGTGAAGCTGGGTGCGCGGCAAGATACAGTTAAGTTGGCAGGGTTTTCGGCTGAGCGCATCGGCTACCACATTAGCCTTACCAGGATGATACCGGATCTCACAATCGTAATCGCTGATGAGTTCGTTCCATCGGCGTTGTCTCATGTTAAGTTCCTTCTGATCAAAGATATGCTGAAGGCTTTTATGGTCAGTGTAGAGGATACACTTAGTACCATAAAGGTAGTGTCTCCAGATCTTCAAGGCAAAAACAACTGCACCAAGCTCGAGGTCGTGAGTTGTATAATTCTTTTCATGAACCTTAAGTTGCCTTGATGCGTAAGCGATAACCTTGCCTCGTTGCATAAGAACACAACCGAGACCTTGGTTGGAGGCATCGCAATACACGACAAAATCATCATTACCCTCAGGTAGCGCAAGAACAGGAGCTTTACACAACAAACGCTTGAGCGTCAGAAAGGCTTCTTCTTGCTTCGAGCCCCAAATATACGGTTTACCTTTGTGCGTCAGAGCTGTTAAAGGCAAAGCGATCTTCGAGAAGTTCGAAATAAAGCGCCGGTAATAACCAGCTAAGCCCAGAAAGGAACGGATCTCAGAAGGAGAGGATGGCGTAATCCAGTTCTTGATTGCTTCAATCTTGGATGGGTCGACATGAATACCCATCTTGTTTACAACATGACCAAGAAACTGTACTTCATCAGACCAAAATTCACACTTGGAAAGCTTAGCATAGAGTTGCTCGGCTCTAAGCTTTTGCAATACCAATCGGAGATGTTGCTCATGCTCGGCCTTGGTCTTAGAATACACCAGAACATCATCGATAAACACGATCACGAATTTATCCAAGAAAGGCCTACACACCCGATTCATAAGATCCATGAAAACGGCGGGTGCGTTGGTTAAACCGAAGGACATGACCAAGAATTCAAAATGGCCATAACGAGTACGAAAAGCAGTCTTCGGAACATCTTCATCGCGGATACGCAACTGATGATAGCCAGAGCGGAGATCAATCTTCGAGAAACAAGAGGCACCTTGGAGTTGATCAAAGAGGTCGTCAATACGCGGTAAGGGATACCGGTTTTTAATGGTGAGTTTGTTCAACTCGCGGTAATCAATACACATGCGAAACGATCCATCTTTCTTTTTAACGAACAACACCGGAGCACCCCAGGGCGAAGAGCTAGGGCGAATGAATCCTTTAGCAGTCAACTCTTGAAGTTGGCTGGCCAATTCTTGCATCTCAGCGGGTGCAAGACGGTAAGGAGATTTAGCTACGGGGGAAGCACCAGGGACAAGATCAATACGGAACTCGACTTCACGAGCGGGAGGGATACCAGGAAGATCATCAGGAAAAACTTCAGGAAAATCACGCACAACAGGGATATCGCGAAGCTTCTTTCCTTCATCGGGTTTAACCACATGGGCTAGAAATGCAATATACTTCTTCCGCATGAGTCTTTGGGCTTCGGCGCAAGACATAAGTTTAAGACCACTGGAGGGTTTTTCGCCGTAAATGTAAAGATCACCATTTTCTCGAGGTATGCGAATCAATTTCTTGGCGCAAATAACTTCGGCGCGATTATGCGAGAGCCAGTCCATACCAATGATAACATCAAAGCTTCCAAGAGGCATAGGGATGAGGTCGATCAGAAAATCGTTTTCGTTAAGGTTAAGCGTACAATCCTTAATCACTGAGTTAATTAAAATAATTTCACCATTAGCCAATTCAACTGAAAAATCTTCTTTTAAATCGTTGCGCGGTCGCGCAAGCTTCTGCTCGAAGGCGCGAGAGATAAAACTTCGATCGGCGCCAGTATCAAAAAGTACAGAAGCATAAAATCCGTTAAGCAAAAATGTACCATTAACTACGTCATTATTCGCTTGCGCTTGGTGCGCGGTTATGTTAAAAGCTCGTCCACGCGTCACTTGGTTTGAAATCTGGTTCACCGGATTCGCTTGCGTAATCTGAACTTGTAGTCTTGGACATGCGTTCCGGAAATGACTGGGATCACCGCAGTTAAAGCACGATCTGGGTCGTGGGTTTTGGTAGGTTGGTTGTGGATTCTGCGGGTAGACTGGTGGTGTTGGCGCAATTGGATTGGCGAGAAGGACTCTACAGTTCTCAGCAGTGTGACCAGTACGGCCACATCGGTTACAAAGTCGACACGGGGTTTGGGTTGGGTGGTGAAATCTACAGGTTGGGCAAAAGGGATGGTTTCCTGTGTAAGGTTTCTTAGTTGGCGGGGCAGGGAGTGCTGGATTGGTTAAGGCATAGTTATGGACTGCAGGAGGTGCTGGGTAGGTTGACAGTGGGTTAGGCGCGTAAACTGGGGGTTGGTAAACGGGTTGCTGGACAATGGGCGGGTTGGTAAGCGCATAGGCCTTGCGCCTGCGCTTGAGGTTGTTACGGTTTGAGGGTTCTGGTTTGGTTTCTGCGGGTTCAGGGACAGTTTTGGTGGTTTTGGTCTTCTCAGTTCCCCGCAGGAACAGAGTTCCTGCTCTGACATGGTTGTCGCTGAGCACAGCGGCCAACTCAATGGCGTCAGAGAGGGTAACTGGGTTTCTGGCCCATACAGAATCTTGAATTTCCATGGGGAGACCCCCAAGGAATTTCTCGATTGCTCGGCGTGAAGGGGTAACAAGGTGAGGGACCAGTAAGCTTAGCTCGTGGAAGCGCGTCGCGTACTCGCGCGCTTCACCGCTGTACTGCTTCAAGTTCCAAAATTCTTCCTCCAGGCGCTTAACTTCGTTGGGAGGGCAGAATTCTCGCGTAAGAATTTCCTTGAATTCCTCCCATGTCATGCTAGAAGCAGCCTCTGCGCCACGCGCATGGGCTACTCCATTCCACCATGTAAGCGCTCTGGATTCCAGGACACTGGAGGCATATAGGGTTCGTCTGTCTGAGGGGCATTGTGTGACACCCGGTAAATTCCCAATCCCTTAAACTAAGTAATCAACCTAATAATTAGGTGATTGTGAATATTAAGCGCGCCATGTTAGTCAGCGCGTGCATTTGTTATGTGCGCCCTGCGCGAGCGCGCCATGTTAGTCAGCGCGTGCATGTTATATGCGCCATGCGCGAGCGCACCATGTTAAGAACCAGCGTGGGCATATGTTATATGCGCCATGCGTGAATGTTTTGGCTTTATGTTTTCATGTACCTTAACGTTGTCTAATGGGTTGACCGTCACGCATGATGCTAAGGCGGGTGCACCCTAAATCGTTTATGCGCGTGCGGAAGGGAACTAACCTCCCCGCATGGCGGGAACATTGAGAGCTAGTTTGTCTGAAGCTCCAAGATGGAATTGACTTCAACATGACTGATCACTATGTTGAAATACCAAGACCACCTGGAGAATCTACAAATGAAACTCAATGTCCCTGACTGCGAGAAGGTTACGTACCTACCCGCAGCAAAGAAACATTCTACACGCAGAATCCTACACGCATAAGGCTGTACGCACAAAGTTATACACGCAGAATACTTAGTCTATTCTTCAGAATAAAGGGGATTATTCCCGCCCAAAAGAAAACAGTAACGTGTTTCAGAAAATTTCTACTTTTTACTGTGCACTGGCAAAAGCACACTGTAGCATGAACAGTCAACTATCAGCCACCCTACTTTCACCAACCACAGACCTGCATGTCCTACGAAAATCAGAATCTTTTAACCACTCCTCCACTTTTGAATAAATAATAATACTTTCCATACTTTATCATCATCACACCTAGATATGAAAAGATTACAATCCCCTAAATCAAGGGATTGTGTTCCATTGAGTTTGCCTATAAATATGTAACCTAAAATTATCACTCAACACACTTCAAACTTCTCTCTTAAAACTGCAAATCTGCCCTGAATCATCTCCCAAGCATCTATTTGATTTTCAATTCCGTTCCTGTTACAAGGTAAGCCGAGATTATAACCTTGAGATCTACTTTCCGACCCTTATATCTTGATCTTAATATAGATTTCTTGCTATTTAATCGTATTCTAGACCTTCGATTCCGAGGCCAACGCCAAGAAAACCCGAATCTCGATTAATCCCTTAACAAGAACCTCAGGTGAGTCTCACAGCCCCTATTTTCACTGTTTTCACTATTTTTAAACTGTTTTCGGGGCGAGGGACACGTACTTAAATAATGTTTTATCATGGTATACTTACAAGCTATGCAAGCGATTATGTGTTTAAGTTATGTTTCATGATGAGTAACGCAAACGGTTATCTAAGGTTTCCGATGTATGTGCGCTAGAACTCGAGTAAGTGATCACTTTACCATTGGGACTCTAAGGGTAGGGACTGCTGGTTTGATCCACCCACTCGTAGGGGTCGCACCTCTTTGCATGGACGAGTGCCTAGTATGGTCATGGGGCAGTACTATGGGTTTGAACCCGCTCGTAGGGGTCGCGCCTCTTTGCATGGACGAGCGCCTTGTTTTCCGGCACAACGTCCGCGCGTAACCCGCGGGACGGTAATACGTTATTTTAGCTCGTAGTGGCAGCGCCACTTACATAGACGAGCACGGTTTTTCAGAAATGTCCACGCGTAAACCGCGGGACGATAATACATTGTTTTAGCTCGTAGTGGCAGCGCCACTTTGCATGGACGAGCACAATTCCCAGAAATGTTCGCGCGTACCCGCGGAACGATTTTATCAGAATATGTTGATAGAACTATGTCTTACCAAGCATGTGTTTTAATGATGCTATCAGAATTATGTTTCAGAATGATTATGATGCAATACGATTTATCAAGTTACTAAAACTTGTGAACTCACTCAGTTTATACTGATTCAAATGTTTTTACGTGTCTTTCAGGAGATAACTAGGTAGCGCATGGAGTCACACTTAGAGCACCTCACGCTGAACATCTAAAACTAGCTTTTTGGAAGATTTTAGTTCTATCCCTTCGATGCGCGTGGTTGTTCCCGCCGCGCAAGGGGATATGGCTTGGAAATCTTCAACAGTTGTTATACTTGGATGTTTTTATGTAACTTTTAAACAATGTAATGTATTAAACATTTCTTGCGCAATGAAAATCTTTGAATGTTTGCAATGGCCCGTGCTTAATTATCAATCCCCACTCGCGCGCGCCCGGCTGTTTCCGCCGCTCAGGGCCGGGTGTGACAGATTGGTATCAGAGCACTGGTTATAGCGAACTAGGAAAAGAAGTTTTAACCTAGACTATAACCGTTGGGGAATCACATGAAATACTTTTCAAAGAAAATATTTTCAAAAGAAACTATACACACACTTAGGAACACGGGTCACACAGTGTCTATGATAACATTATGTGCTCAGAGTACATGCGCTAAGTTTGATATATTTCCATTCTCTTTTAAAGCGAGAATGCCTCCAACTAAAGCCAGAGGAATTTCCATGACACCCGAGGAACTCGCGGAAATAATCGCGCAGGCGATTGCGACACATGAGGCCAGCAAGGCCGAATCTAGTCAGGGTCGTCAGAATGAGACCCCAGAACCCGAATCAGGAGCCTTGGACAAAGGATGCTCCTACAAGACATTCATGGCCTGTAAGCCTTGGTCATTCAAAGGCACTGAAGGAGCCATTGGGCTCTACAATTGGATTGACAAGATGGAGACAGTTCTCTCCATTAGCGGATGTAGTGAGAACCAGAAGGTCCTTTATGCGACCTGCATGTTCCAAGAAGCAGCTTCATCTTGGTGGAAGCTTCAAGTGAAAACATTGGGGCGAGAAGTTGCTCTCCACAAGACCTGGGAGGAACTGAAGGAAATGTTGATGAGAAAGTTCTGCTCACGCGCAGAGATTCAGAGTCTGCAACAAGAATTCTGGAACCACACTATGGTAGGAACGGATATCGACGCCTACAACAACCGGTTCAACGAGCTTTGTCAGTTGGTGCCAGATATGGCAAACACAGAGGAAAAGAAGGTCGAGAGGTATATCTTTGGGTTGCCTCCTGTTGTTAGGGTTCCGCTCAACGCCGCAGCGCCTCCAACCTTCGATGAGGCGGTTGCGCGGGCCATCACCCTTACAAGGGATACGGTCCGTGCAGGTATGTTGACTACGCGCGGAAGCGAGCAGCGAACCTCTGACTCCAAAAGGAAATGGAACTCTCACCACCGAGGGTCCGACTCCAAGCAGCCACCGCCCAAGAAGCAGGAAAGCACAAGGGTTTACGCGATTCAAGCCGCGGAACCATCAAGGAAAGGATACAGCGGGCCTCGCCCATGGTGCAGCAAATGCAAGTATCACCACGAGGGTGAATGCGCAAAAATCGAATGCGCCAAATGTGGCAGACCAGGACACAAGGCGATGAATTGCCGTGTCAGAGAAGCTGGAGCAAGCGACAACTGCTACGCATGCGGGAAGCCAGGGCACTTCAGTCGGGATTGCCCACAGAAAGGAAACCAAGCTCGCGGGAGAGCTTTTGTGATCGGCGCGGGTGAAGCAAAGGAAGAGCCGAATGTGGTAACCGGTACGTTTTTGCTTAACGGTCATTATGCATCTGTCTTATTTGATACTGGCGCTGATCTAAGTTTTATATCCGCTGAGTTTAAAAACTCCTTAGGTCTAGCAACCAGTAGGCTAGACATACCTTATACTATAGAACTGGCCAATGGTAGGCAGTTGTGCGCGAGCGAAAGGACTGAGCAATGTGTGTTAGTCATGGGAGGTCATGAGTTCAATATAAACTTGTTGCCAATAGATTTGGGAAGTTTCGATATTGTGGTAGGTATGGATTGGTTGGTCGAGAATCTCGCGGAGATTGTTTGTCATGAGAAGCAGGTTCGGATTCCACTGTTGAACGGAGAAATTTTGATGATTCAAGGGGAAAGAAGGGGAGTTGCGACGAAACTGATTTCGTGCCTAAAGGCGCGTAAGTGCCTAAGGAAAGGGTGCTACGCCTTCCTGGCGCATGTAGTAGAGAAAGGAGATGAGCGAAGAATTGAAAACTTACCAGTAGTGCGCGAATTTCCAGAAGTTTTTCCTGAAGATTTGCCCGGGTTACCGCCGCCGCGACAAGTCGAGTTTCGTATTGATTTGGTCCCAGGAGCTGCGCCAGTAGCTCGAGCGCCTTATCGCTTAGCTCCATCTGAGATGCAAGAGCTATCCAATCAGTTACAGGAACTATTGGATAAGGGTTTCATACGCCCAAGTTTCTCACCTTGGGGAGCTCCAGTACTGTTTGTAAAGAAGAAGGATGGTTCGTTCCGGATGTGTATTGACTACAGGGAGCTGAACAAGCTGACAGTCAAGAATCGGTACCCTTTACCGAGGATTGACGACTTATTTGACCAGTTGCAGGGATCCAGTTATTATTCGAAGATAGATCTACGGTCAGGATACCACCAACTTAGGGTCCATGAGGAAGACGCGCCAAAGACAGCCTTCCGAACTAGATATGGCCATTATGAGTTCTTAGTGATGCCTTTCGGGCTAACTAATGCGCCGGCTATATTCATGGATCTGATGAACCGTGTGTGCAAACCATACTTGGACAAGTTTGTGATCGTGTTTATAGATGATATTCTGATTTACTCTCGGACCAAGGCCGAGCATGAGCAACACCTGAGATTGATTTTGGAATTGTTAAGGAAAGAAAAGTTGTATGCGAAGTTTTCCAAGTGCGAGTTTTGGCTTAGAGAAGTTCACTTCCTTGGTCACGTTGTGAACGAGAAAGGAATTCACGTTGATCCTTCCAAAGTCAAGGCCATCGAAAACTGGGAAGCGCCAAAAACCCCAACTGAGGTGAGGCAGTTCCTAGGACTAGCTGGCTACTATCGACGCTTCATTGAGAACTTCTCCAAGATAGCTCTACCTCTGACCGCGCTAACTCAGAAAGACAGGATGTTTGTTTGGGGCGAAAACCAGGAAGCAGCGTTTCAAATGTTGAAGCAGAAGTTATGTAGTGCGCCAATTCTATCTCTGCCCGAGGGGACAGATGACATCGTCGTTTACTGCGACGCTTCACATCAAGGACTCGGATGTGTCCTTATGCAGCGAGACAAAGTCATAGCGTATGCCTCGCGCCAACTTAAGACCAATGAGAAGAACTACACAACGCATGATCTGGAACTTGGAGCGGTTGTCTTCGCGCTAAAGATTTGGCGCCATTACCTCTATGGTACAAAGTGTATAATCTTTACGGATCACAAGAGCCTTCAACATATATTTGATCAAAAGGATTTAAACATGAGGCAACGAAGATGGGTTGAATTGTTGAACGATTATGATTGTGAAATAAAGTACCACCCTGGAAAGGCGAATGTGGTAGCAGACGCGCTAAGTAGGAAGGAACGAATAAAAACGCTACGAGTCAAGGCTCTAAGGTTGACCATTCACGCAGATCTCTCTACTCGCATCCGAGAAGCTCAGCAAGAAGCCTTGAAACCAGAGTTTGTTAAAAACGAATGCCTTGGGGGTATGGTTAAGAATTTGGAACTTAAAGAAAACGGCAATCTATATTTCGCTAACCGCATATGGGTCCCTCTCAAGGGAGGATTGCGCGAGCAAGTTTTAAACGAAGCTCACAAGACGCGGTATTCCGTACATCCTGGCGCAGACAAAATGTACCAAGATGTTAAAACGCTGTATTGGTGGCCCAATCTTAAAGGCGCCATCGCGATGTATGTCAGTAAGTGCCTGACGTGTTCAAAAGTAAAGGCTGAATACCAGAAACCATCGGGGTTACTTCAACAGCCAGAAATTCCCATGTGGAAGTGGGAACAAATCTCCATGGATTTCATCACCAAACTACCAAGGACACCTGGGGGTTATGACACGATATGGGTTATTGTAGATCGGCTAACTAAGTCAGCGCACTTCCTGCCGATTAAAGAAACTGATAAATTGGAAAAGTTAGCCCGACTATATATTCGAGAAGTAGTTTCAAAACATGGAGTCCCAGTGTCTATCATTTCTGATAGAGATAGTCGGTTCACCTCAAGGTTTTGGAGATCATTACAAGAGGGGTTAGGTACTCGACTGGACATGAGTACGGCTTATCACCCCCAAACGGATGGACAAAGCGAACGAACGATCCAGACATTGGAAGATATGCTGCGCGCGTGCGCGATCGATTTTGGAGGTAGTTGGGATACCCACCTCCCGTTGGTTGAATTTTCTTACAATAACAGTTATCACACAAGCATTAAGGCTGCGCCGTTCGAAGCTTTGTATGGGCGCAAGTGTAGATCCCCACTGTGCTGGGCTGAAGTTGGTGACAAGCAAATGACTGGTCCAGAATTGATCCAAGAAACAACAGACAAGATTTTTCAGATAAGGGATCGCCTTAAGACAGCGCGCGACAGACAGAAGAGTTACGCAGATGTGCGAAGGAAACCATTGGAGTTTCAAGTAGGGGATAAAGTACTGTTGAAAGTCTCTCCATGGAAAGGAGTCCCCCGTTTCGGCAAGCGAGGAAAGTTGAATCCGCGCTACATTGGACCATTTGAGATCCTGGAAAGGGTCGGTCCGGTTGCTTATAAACTCCGATTACCCGCCGAACTCAGTGGAGTTCATGATACGTTTCATGTGTCCAACCTCAAAAAGTGCTTATCTGACGAAACGTTAATTTTGCCGATGGAAGAGATTCACATCGACAAACAGCTGCACTTCGTAGAAGAACCTATAGCAGTAACCGATTGGAAAGAACAAAAGTTACGCAGGAGCAAAATCAAGTTAGTAAAGGTTCAATGGAACTCGAGGCGTGGGCCTGAATTCACTTGGGAAAGAGAAGATCAGATGCGCATGAAGTACCCACACCTCTTTCAGAACATGGCTTCTGCCAGCAACGTCTCCTAAATTTCGGGACGAAATTCGTTTAACGAGGGGAGAATGTGACACCCGGTAAATTCCCAATCCCTTAAACTAAGTAATCAACCTAATAATTAGGTGATTGTGAATATTAAGCGCGCCATGTTAGTCAGCGCGTGCATTTGTTATGTGCGCCCTGCGCGAGCGCGCCATGTTAGTCAGCGCGTGCATGTTATATGCGCCATGCGCGAGCGCACCATGTTAAGAACCAGCGTGGGCATATGTTATATGCGCCATGCGTGAATGTTTTGGCTTTATGTTTTCATGTACCTTAACGTTGTCTAATGGGTTGACCGTCACGCATGATGCTAAGGCGGGTGCACCCTAAATCGTTTATGCGCGTGCGGAAGGGAACTAACCTCCCCGCATGGCGGGAACATTGAGAGCTAGTTTGTCTGAAGCTCCAAGATGGAATTGACTTCAACATGACTGATCACTATGTTGAAATACCAAGACCACCTGGAGAATCTACAAATGAAACTCAATGTCCCTGACTGCGAGAAGGTTACGTACCTACCCGCAGCAAAGAAACATTCTACACGCAGAATCCTACACGCATAAGGCTGTACGCACAAAGTTATACACGCAGAATACTTAGTCTATTCTTCAGAATAAAGGGGATTATTCCCGCCCAAAAGAAAACAGTAACGTGTTTCAGAAAATTTCTACTTTTTACTGTGCACTGGCAAAAGCACACTGTAGCATGAACAGTCAACTATCAGCCACCCTACTTTCACCAACCACAGACCTGCATGTCCTACGAAAATCAGAATCTTTTAACCACTCCTCCACTTTTGAATAAATAATAATACTTTCCATACTTTATCATCATCACACCTAGATATGAAAAGATTACAATCCCCTAAATCAAGGGATTGTGTTCCATTGAGTTTGCCTATAAATATGTAACCTAAAATTATCACTCAACACACTTCAAACTTCTCTCTTAAAACTGCAAATCTGCCCTGAATCATCTCCCAAGCATCTATTTGATTTTCAATTCCGTTCCTGTTACAAGGTAAGCCGAGATTATAACCTTGAGATCTACTTTCCGACCCTTATATCTTGTCTGTTGTTTCTTGGATCAATTCTGGACCAGTCATTTGCTTGTCACCCACTTCAGCCCAGCACAGTGGGGATCTACACTTGCGCCCATACAAAGCTTCGAACGGCGCAGCCTTAATGCTTGTGTGATAACTGTTATTGTAAGAAAATTCAACCAACGGGAGGTGGGTATCCCAACTACCTCCAAAATCGATCGCGCACGCGCGCAGCATATCTTCCAATGTCTGGATCGTTCGTTCGCTTTGTCCATCCGTTTGGGGGTGATAAGCCGTACTCATGTCCAGTCGAGTACCTTTGTCTAATGGGTTGACCGTCACGCATGATGCTAAGGCGGGTGCACCCTAAATCGTTTATGCGCGTGCGGAAGGGAACTAACCTCCCCGCATGGCGGGAACATTGAGAGCTAGTTTGTCTGAAGCTCCAAGATGGAATTGACTTCAACATGACTGATCACTATGTTGAAATACCAAGACCACCTGGAGAATCTACAAATGAAACTCAATGTCCCTGACTGCGAGAAGGTTACGTACCTACCCGCAGCAAAGAAACATTCTACACGCAGAATCCTACACGCATAAGGCTGTACGCACAAAGTTATACACGCAGAATACTTAGTCTATTCTTCAGAATAAAGGGGATTATTCCCGCCCAAAAGAAAACAGTAACGTGTTTCAGAAAATTTCTACTTTTTACTGTGCACTGGCAAAAGCACACTGTAGCATGAACAGTCAACTATCAGCCACCCTACTTTCACCAACCACAGACCTGCATGTCCTACGAAAATCAGAATCTTTTAACCACTCCTCCACTTTTGAATAAATAATAATACTTTCCATACTTTATCATCATCACACCTAGATATGAAAAGATTACAATCCCCTAAATCAAGGGATTGTGTTCCATTGAGTTTGCCTATAAATATGTAACCTAAAATTATCACTCAACACACTTCAAACTTCTCTCTTAAAACTGCAAATCTGCCCTGAATCATCTCCCAAGCATCTATTTGATTTTCAATTCCGTTCCTGTTACAAGGTAAGCCGAGATTATAACCTTGAGATCTACTTTCCGACCCTTATATCTTGATCTTAATATAGATTTCTTGCTATTTAATCGTATTCTAGACCTTCGATTCCGAGGCCAACGCCAAGAAAACCCGAATCTCGATTAATCCCTTAACAAGAACCTCAGGTGAGTCTCACAGCCCCTATTTTCACTGTTTTCACTATTTTTAAACTGTTTTCGGGGCGAGGGACACGTACTTAAATAATGTTTTATCATGGTATACTTACAAGCTATGCAAGCGATTATGTGTTTAAGTTATGTTTCATGATGAGTAACGCAAACGGTTATCTAAGGTTTCCGATGTATGTGCGCTAGAACTCGAGTAAGTGATCACTTTACCATTGGGACTCTAAGGGTAGGGACTGCTGGTTTGATCCACCCACTCGTAGGGGTCGCACCTCTTTGCATGGACGAGTGCCTAGTATGGTCATGGGGCAGTACTATGGGTTTGAACCCGCTCGTAGGGGTCGCGCCTCTTTGCATGGACGAGCGCCTTGTTTTCCGGCACAACGTCCGCGCGTAACCCGCGGGACGGTAATACGTTATTTTAGCTCGTAGTGGCAGCGCCACTTACATAGACGAGCACGGTTTTTCAGAAATGTCCACGCGTAAACCGCGGGACGATAATACATTGTTTTAGCTCGTAGTGGCAGCGCCACTTTGCATGGACGAGCACAATTCCCAGAAATGTTCGCGCGTACCCGCGGAACGATTTTATCAGAATATGTTGATAGAACTATGTCTTACCAAGCATGTGTTTTAATGATGCTATCAGAATTATGTTTCAGAATGATTATGATGCAATACGATTTATCAAGTTACTAAAACTTGTGAACTCACTCAGTTTATACTGATTCAAATGTTTTTACGTGTCTTTCAGGAGATAACTAGGTAGCGCATGGAGTCACACTTAGAGCACCTCACGCTGAACATCTAAAACTAGCTTTTTGGAAGATTTTAGTTCTATCCCTTCGATGCGCGTGGTTGTTCCCGCCGCGCAAGGGGATATGGCTTGGAAATCTTCAACAGTTGTTATACTTGGATGTTTTTATGTAACTTTTAAACAATGTAATGTATTAAACATTTCTTGCGCAATGAAAATCTTTGAATGTTTGCAATGGCCCGTGCTTAATTATCAATCCCCACTCGCGCGCGCCCGGCTGTTTCCGCCGCTCAGGGCCGGGTGTGACACATTGGGTGTGAAGGAAAGTGTTTTCTATCTTCTCGAGCCACTGGAGCATCACGGTGGCTCCTTCGAGACCTGTGAACTTTGGAGGGTTACCCGCATTAAATGTCTTAATGTTATAACTCGAGGTGTTGGTATTGTTTTGGCTCAAAGCTTGGGCTATTGCGGCGGCCATTTCCTGGGAACGTTGCTGTCTACGCATGCGCGAGGCTTCTCTTCTCTGAAATCGGCGAGATAGCGGAGGCATTCTATAAAAGTTTTAATTTTAGTTAATATCTTGGTTTTATCGCAAAGTATAACTTTATAAAGCTTGGTTTCACGGAGTTAGATGCTATCAAAAGTTAAAGTAAAATAAATGACCCAAAATGCAGACTTAATAAAGGTAACAAATTCGAATCAGAAATCGACAATTCATGTATCACCATGACTTTCCGAATTCCCAATTTAAAATATGCGAGTAAACGAGTATTGGAGATTGACGATTCATGTATCACCATGACTTTCCAATCTTCAATATAAAATATACAAGAAAATGAGTATTGGAGGTTGACAATTCATGTATCACCATGACTTTTCAAGTCTCCAACCTCAGAACATAATCGTAAATGGAAATTGAAAATCAACTATTCATGTATCACCATGACTTTTCGGATTTTCAAATCCCACAAACGAATATGTAAGTAAAATCAATAAAAATCGAAATTCAACCAAAATCGAAATATCGCGAAATAAAACATAAAATCATATACTGCGCAAGTGCGAGCATATTCATAAATAACGAGTAATTAACAATAAGCGCGCAAACATGAGATTTCTCTCATGCGCGAGAAGGGACTCTTAGGTATTCTAGGCCGTTACGTCTAACCACCTATCCTAAAGTCAACGAGCTCTGATACCAATCTGTAACACCCCGACCAAAGGCGGATTATACATCGGGGCGCCACATATTGTTTCATTACTCGTGACACTATTGGTGTCAATATTTATTAATACACATTTTATCGCGCACGCGCAGCGGGGAAAATAAAGAACATAAATCAAACATAAATCAATATATTATAAATTATAACATTCAAACATCATTAACTTGTCCTGATACATTTTAATTCTAGGTCCAAAAGTAAAAACGTCCTACGTGTCCACAAGCTCCAAAACAGCTACTGCAAACCTGAACATGTGTTAAAATAAACGTCAAACACTTGCGTGTTGGTGAGAAATCAAGTTTAATACAGTACATAGATAACAATAAATCTGCGCGCAACATGTGTATGTCTGGTTTTCAACAAGGGTGTAATCTGATCGGGACCAACTCTAAGAGACAAGACTGCCAGTGCTCACAATTGAGCTCACAAACAAGACTAACTGTGCATGTGTAAACAAAAGAGAAAATCATAAACGAATGTTCTCCCGTGTTCATCTAATGGTACCATGAAAACTGCGGAATAGACCGTCCATACGGTTAATGATCCACACATACAAATAAACAGCCAAGTCTACGTCCTCAACACATGGGATACTGCGCGACTAAAGTTCATAAACAAGTTTGAGACTCTAAGTTGTATGAACACATGAACATCCCAAAACATTAAAAGCAAAAAGGGATTAGATACGAGATAACTCACTTGATAAACGATGCGGTGAAAGATATGCAAGAATCAACTCTTAAACAAGCAAAGTTAACCTATAATTAAGATTATTGTTTTAATGATTTGTTTTAAGTCTTGATTATAAGTTAGCATAATTAATAAGTAAATTATAATATAATATATATATATTACCGGAAAAGCAGGGCAGAACAGGGAGGAAGACGGAGGCAGAGAGGAAGGCGGCAGAGAGAGCAAGGAGCAAGAGAACAGGAGAGATTAAGTGTTTGTGTGTGATGTGTTATGAAAATATTATTATTATTTATAGGAAAACCCTAGGAGACATAATCCCTAGAAAAGGGGAAAAGATCTCAAAAAGCAAAAGATTCCAAAAGCAAAAGATATCAAAAGATATGGCAGCTGCAGGGGGCAAGATAAAGCTGACAGGGAACAGTAACAGGCATGGGCGGATCAGATAAAGGTACTGGTCAAGCATGGCAAAAGCAGATCTCAAAAGATAATGTCAGTCACTTTTTCTACCAACCAATGGGGGTTGGTACGCATGCTGCGCCGAAAGTAACTATTCAGACATTAGATGGGTTAGGTCAACGGCTCAAAAGATAAGACAACACAAAAGCAAACGGCTAGATTTAAACAGAAGATACAAGGGTTAAGCGCGGGAAGGCTGAGTACGCGAGCGCGAAGGCTGGCACAACAATCCTTAGCGCACTGCGGGAAGAATCACATCCTTAGCGTGCTGCGTGAACTAGAATTCTAAGCGCATCGCGGGAAGAACATACATTCTTAGCGCATTGCGGGAAGAACATGCATTCTTAGCGCGCTGCGAGAAGAGTTCTCTTCACGCATCGCAGGAACAAGATGTCTTCACGCAGGCTTCCATGTAAGGAGTCTGGCGCGTGGAGCTGCAGACATCCTTAGGCGGGAAGAACCAAAGGACAAGCAAAGAGTTGAGGGAAACAAGGCTTAAGGGCGGGACGGCGACAAGAGGAAAGAGAGAAGGAAGGGGGAGGGGACGGCGGAAAGAAAGAGAGAGAAAAAGGCGGGAAGGAAATATATATTTTTATTATTAAAAGTAAAATATAAGTATAAATAAATATTAAATCATAAAAGAAAGAGATCGGGTCAGAGAAACGGGTACCTGGGTCGGGTCGGATCAGGGCAGATGTCACAATGAAGACTTACGTGAGTGTATTGTGGTTGAAGCGTATCTCGAATCATGGCGGTTAAGCGAGGGTTGTCGAAGTGGCTAAACGGCAAAGCTTCTTGAATCACAAACTTCGCCATACGATCTTGAACTCGATCAATTTGGTATGTAAATATTCCGCCTTCACTATCCATTTGCGTTTGTTGCGACTCGACGTTCTGTTTCAACGCCCTGCAATACGGTTTTTCGATGTGTTTCTTCAAATTTGAATTCGAAAGTGGGTTTAAATAAATCCCACAAAACTTGCACCGAGCCTTCAATGAATGGTCACTCAATTCAACCAAATCCCAATTGCACCAAATCTCTTGATTACGATTATGAGGTACAATACGAACGAAACTTGGTCCGGCGGTGGAACCTTGACCAACCGATGATTGTGAGGCAGCCATAACAACAAATATGAATATAGAAGAAGAGAAAACAAGAGATTAGAGAACTCAGAACGTTGTAATAGCGTTTTTTTGTATTTTTTTGCGTTCGGGTTTGCGTTTTGAGTGTTGTGATGAACCCATTACACCAAATACCTATTTATACTAGTAGTGGGGTGTTTGGGGAGCCAAAAAACGGCCATTTTTGACCCCAACGGTCAAAAAACGGCCATAAAACCGTTTCCCAACGGCTAGAACCACTCCAACGGCTATAACCGGTTCCGGTTCGGTTCCGGTTCCTACCCGGTCCACCTCCAAACATGTCAAACCGGTTCCGGATCGTCGGGTTGAAACGGAACCGAACCGGTTCCTACGAAAAACGGGTAGGAACCGGTTCGGTTCCGGTTCGGTTCCACTGAACCGGTTCCAGGAACCGGTTTTATTGTCCACCTCTAGATGGCGCCAATGAAGAAGCATGGAATGAATCCGGGTCGGATCCATGTGATGTTTCTCGGTCTTCAAGATGAATGAACCCACGCCTTCGTCTTCTTCTCTTGTTGCTCGGGATCTGCCATGGAAAAGTGGGGTGGTGGAGGTGACTACTAAGAGTTTCCTCTTTTATACTAACACAAAAATATGTTGGAGGCCAAGGGTCTAAAAGGAGATTCACAAATAAGAGTTGAAGACCCTTATGTAACACAAAGTGTATATCTTATTACACCAAATTTTCCTCATATTTTAGCCGAACTCCATGCAAATTCATTGTTTTTGGTACTTATTTGAGCTATTTGTGAATTTGAAGGTCCGGGCGCCCGCCCGACAAAGAAAACAAGAAAATAGGGCGTTTCGTGGACAAAATCAGCAATCTGCCGACCCCGCACGACCGTGCAAGATCTTGCACGACCGTGCTTCCCGGAGATGCAAGCCAGTGCCGCAAAAATTCAAAAGTGCACGACCGTGCATGGTCGTGCGGATGCCCGTGCATGACCTGCACGTCGTGCGGGCCCGTGCCGGTGACCGTGCCAGAACAGAGAAGTCTGCCCTTTTGGTCAGACTAAAGAAGGATGTTGACTTTCCACTTATATGCACGACCGTGCATGCCTGTGCATGGGCCCGTGCCAGACGTCCAGAAAGCTTAAATACACCTCCACTACTCCCATTTCAAGTGTGAAGCCTTAGGGGAATTCTCTAAATTGCTGGAAAATTATTGTGTGTTTGCTAGAGAGAATTCAAGGCTTCCATCTTGTATGATCATCCTTGCAAGTAACATTCATCATTCATCTTAGTTTGCAATTTCTTGTTCCTAACAATGCTTTGTAAGACTACTTTGATTTTGTTTGTTGTATCAAGCCTTATGGGCTAATACTTTTACTACTTAGATTATGTTGAAACTTCTACTTATGTGATATTTTATCTATGCATGATTTTGGCAAGTTGGTATTCTTCAAGCTTATGACATGTTCTTGAATAGAGTTTGATGGTTGAATGCTTGTTTTAATTCCTAGTCTTGTTAGTTTGATAGATGTTTAAACATAATATGTTGGAAAACTATGTGTTGAGCATTTGTTTATGAACTTAGTTTGTGTATGCATACTTTGTTTATATCATTAAGTTAGGAATGACTAGTGGAAATTAACTTGGTTATGAATTTTAACAAGCATGAAACCTATCACTTGATATTAGAAAATTGTATGGTGATAATATGATTCTTTGAGTTGGTTAATATTTGCTAGGGATTAAGGCCATAATTCTTTGTTCATATTTTGCTAATTAAAATTTTCATGTGTTTAACTAGTATTCTTGAACTTGTCTATTTTACATGATTTTAGGTGGTTAGTTTGTTGTTTTCATTCTAGCTTTCCTTTGATTATGAGATTAGGTAGTTTTGACAAACTTACTAATCTATGGTTATTAATTTGTTGAAAACCCATCATGTTGTTTTGTTGCTAGTATTAGGTTGCCTTGATTGGAATTTGATGTTGGTGCTTAATACATGATGTTTGTTATTATCATTGCTATTTTGTCACTAAGTTTGAATGGATGCATAGTCTAAGTAGCCTTGTTTGGATTGATTGTTAGTTGTATTTTACTTGTTTTGTTATTGTTAAATGCTAGTTTAGTTACTTGAAAAATTACTTGGATTGTTTGTTTGGTTAAATTAATTACAAAGATTTAGTATCAAAAGTTAGCCGTGTCCATGGATTGACACTCGGTTTTTACCGATACTTTGCTACAAACGATAGGTACACTTGCCTTTCGTGTGTGGTTTGGTTGTTGGTGAAAACCATTTTTAAAACCCGATTTATGTGAAACTTTTATTTAATTTATATATATATATATATATATATATATATATATATATATATATATATATATATATATATATTCGCATACGTCAGACCCCCTTATATAGAACTTCCGTGGCTACCATCATGAAACCCTAACCATATTAGGCCAGGTTAGGGGTTACCTCCACAAACCCCCAGCTCATTGGGTTTTAGATAGTAGACAATAATAATGTAATAAAATAATAAATAATGTAATAAATAAAATGTCATACCGGAGTTTGACGTACCCCACACCAACAAAAGTATACCTTTAAACTTGTTATTAAAAACTTACCTTTAACCTACCTTAGTATGGTGTAGATTTAGCAAGGAGGTCGTCTCTACCTCCTTATTAAGGTAGGTGTAGGGGTATGGTACTAAACCCGGCTTACGACCTTAATTTATTATGTCTGGCTTATTTTATTATATGGACTAATACAATATTATTGGGCTGAGAGGGTTTTGTGGAGGTAACCCTAACTGGGCTAGGCCCATTAGGGTACCATGATGGTGACCATGAGGCTCCCTATATAAGGAGGTCTCTACCTCCTTATTAAGGGTTGTTGTTGTTCTCAATAAGAGCCACCACCATAACCATTTTTGTGTCTGTAAACAAGAGATCCTCGAGATTTCTTAGCAGTCACCTCCACACCCCCAAAAGCCATTGCAGATCTGAGCGGAGAAGACGATCCGAGATTTGGTTAGATCTCAAGCTACCGGAGAAGAAGATCGAGTCGTGGTTCGTTCATCTCGAAGACCGAGGAACATCGTCTTGGATCAGGTCAGATTCATTTCATGTTTCTTCATTGGCGCCATCCGTGGGACGGTAACGAACCACACCTCAATCTTCCCCGTTTCATGTCCAGATCTGTGTTTCTAGAGTGACGGAGGTTAGATCTGGGTCTAATTCCTTCAGATCTGATTCCGTTTGAGCAACAGTTACGTTCGATATTCTTGTCTCTCTAGATCTGCGTTCATACGCAATGGGTGCCGGATCCAGATCTGATTTTTCAGTGTTCAATGCTGGAATAAGTTCTAGATCTATAGTCACAAAGCAAAAATTGGGTGTAAGAAAGGAATACACAGGTACAACTCTTTTTGCAGTGGGTACCATCATATTTGCATATCTTTGACTCATGTGGAAAGGCATCTTCTAGGAGAATGACAGGCTGTGTACAGCCTCAAAATAATAGCCATAATATTATCCCATTTTGGGGTTTCAAATAAATTATACCCTTCGCCATGCATGCGCGCTCAACTCTCCGCCAGGCATGCGCGCTCAACTCCCGCCATGCATGTGCGCTCAACTCTCCGCCACAGCGGGTTGCATGCGCGCTCCCGGCGATTACCCTCCGCCATAGCAGGTTGCATGCGCGCTCCCGGCGATTACTCTCCGCCATAGCGGGTTGCATGCGCGCTCCCGGCGAATACTCTCCGTCATAGCGGGTTGCATGCGCGCTCCGCCACAGCGGGTTGCATGCGCGCTCCTGGCGATTACTCTCCGCCACAGCGGGTTGCATGCGCGCTTCCGGCGATTACTCTCCGCCACAGCGGGTTGCATGCGCGCTTCCGGCGATTACTCTCCGCCACAGCGGGTTGCATGCGCGCTCCCGGCGATTACTCTCCGCCACAGCGGGTTGCATGCGCGCTCCCGGCGATTACTCTCCGCCACAGCGGGTTGCATGCGCGCTCCCGGAGAATACTCTCTGCCACAGCGCCTTAAGGGTCAACTTTAGCTTCCGCAATCAACTTCTGCTTCCGCAAGCAAAGTTCCCGCGTGGCGTTATCAAAGCCTTAAGGATCAACTTTAGCTTTCGCAATCAACTTCTGTTTCCGCAAGCAAAGTTCCCGCGTGGCGTTATCAAAGCCATAAGGGTCAACTTTAGCTTCCGCAATCAACTTCTGCTTCCGCAAGCAAAGTTCCCGCGTGGCGTTATCAAAGCCTTAAGGGTCAACTTTAGCTTCCGCAATCAACTTCTGCTTCCGCAAGCAAAGTTCCCGCGTGGCGTTATCAAAGCCTTAAGGGTCAACTTTAGCTTATGCAATCAACTTCTGCTTCCGCAAGCAAAGTTCCCGCGAAACAAAGGCACAATCAAAGCCTCAAGGGTCAACTTTAGCTTCCGCAATCAACATTAACCTCCACGCCGTTCGCGAAACAAACAAGCTGCATGCGTGCTCCGGCGATTCAACTCCGCCATAGCATGCCGCACGGGCTAAATAATAATTGGCGGATCACATTGTGAACTCCCGCGGATCAATGAATAACTCTAGCGGGCAACTTAAATGTTGGAAGGGACCAACCTCACATACCGCGGGTCACTAACGCGCAACCGCAGATCAAATCTGACCTCCGTGGGTCATGGCGAGAAACTCCAGCAGCTTAAGTACAACCTCTGCGGGTCACAAGAAAGCTTCCGCGGGTCAAACCCGGCTTTTGCGGATCACATGTACGCTCTGAGCAAAGAAATGGCCGGTCAGGTACGGCTCCCGCATGCCAAGTTAAAGCTCCGACACGATCACCGCGGGTAACATACGCGCCATACTTAAAGGTTGGGAATCCTCATAAACCCATACGGCTACGCGCCAAATTTAAAGGTTGGGAATCCTCATAAACCCATACGGCTACGCGCCATACTTAAAGGTTGGGAATCCTCATAAACCCATACGGCTACGCGCCATACTTAAAGGTTGGGAATCCTCATAAGCCCATACGGCTACACGCCAAATTTAAAGGTTGGGAATCCTCATAAACCCATACGGCTACGCGCCATACTTAAAGGTTGGGAATCCTCATAAGCCCATACGGCTACCCGCCAAATTTAAAGGTTGGGAATTCTTATAAACCCATACGGCCTCGCGCCGAATACAAGGCTGGGCACGCTCCGTATACCGGACGCTCTCCGCTTCGCTCAACGCGCCATCATGATTAAAACCTCTTACAACCCGAAGCAAAGTAGAAATATAAGCAAAAAAGTACATTTGGGAAGCACCGGATCGGAAAAACCGTACAAGCATTCCTAATAAGGCCACGCGCCAACGTAGGTTGGGCACACCTCATAATTTGCCCGAGGATGGGAACCTTGTAATACATCCACTTTTAGTTGATATGTTTTTGCAGGTTCGACTACGAGTCGCACAAGCACCTATGACATTATTATTATTATCTGGCCGTTTGTGCCTCCATTATTATTTTGAAAACAAGTTGGGATAGTCATCCTGCGTAGAAGAGGCCCTTGTGGGCCAGTCATTATCATTATATTATAGCTCATAAGCCGCAACTCGCGCATGCTTCATTATTTTATAGCTCGTAAGTCGCCTCGCGTGCAAGCTTCATTATTTTTATAGCTCGTAAGTCGCCTCGCGCGCAAGCTTCATTATTTTATAGCTCGTAAGTCGCCTCGCGCGCAAGCTTCATTATTTTTATAGCTCGTAAGCTGCCTCGCGCGCAAGTTGCATTACATTATTATCGAGATGCGCACTCTATCTTTTATCAGGCCCCGCGCCACTATTGTTATGATGCATGCCAGTGCACCATTATTATCATAAGGATCACAACATGTCACCATCATGGAGAAAACCTCTCAAAACTCAAAGACAACAAAGACAAGGCCGAAGAAAGGGGGAAAAAACCGCCTCATATCCTAACACACCTTATGAAGTCCAGCGCTCCACCTAAACGCTTTCACGCCTAGGAGCAACACTGAACTTGTGGGGCTTGTAGGGGTATGGTACTAAACCCGGCTTACGACCTTAATTTATTATGTCTGGCTTATTTTATTATATGGACTAATACAATATTATTGGGCTGAGGGGGTTTTGTGGAGGTAACCCTAACTGGGCTAGGCCCATTAGGGTACCATGATGGTGGCCATGAGGCTCCCTATATAAGGAGGTCTCTACCTCCTTCTTAAGGGTTGTTGTTGTTCTCAATAAGAGCCACCACCATAACCATTTTTGTGTCTGTAAACAAGAGATCCTCGAGATTTCTTAGCAGTCACCTCCACACCCCCAAAAGCCATTGCAGATCTGAGCGGAGAAGACGATCCGAGATTTGGTTAGATCTCAAGCTACCGGAGAAGAAGATCGAGTCGTGGTTCGTTCATCTCGAAGACCGAGGAACATCGTCTTGGATCAGGTCAGATTCATTTCATGTTTCTTCAGTATGGTGTAGATTTAGCAATGAAATTGGTTATATGAAGGTTAAAAATAACAGTTGTGCCTCAAAAATGAAGCGTTTTTTGTATATATGTTGGCGGATTTCATCTTTAAAAAGGATGATCGGGCTATCTTTTTACTTGAAGCACACACGGGTGCGTTGATGTTGGTAATTATTTTTAATTAAATCATTAATTAAAAACACTGAAATGGCATTATTTATGAGTTATATGATTATCTTTTTCAGATGAAGCCTTTTGCCTTTGAAACAAATACTCATGGTGTATACATTAGGACAACTTTCTTTGGCACTGAACACCAAGTGGGCCTTGTGATGGCTATATGTTGGAAAAATTTTGTGAAAAAAAAATATATGTTTAAATTTTGAATTATTTTATTAAGGTTGTTAGTCAATTAGTCAAAGCTATTAAAATGTCCTTTAATTTGGTCAAATAAATTAAAGTTTTGGTTAATGGTTCCTTTAATTTGGTTAAAAAATTAAAGTTTTGGTTAATGGTGATTGAAGTTTCAACTCATGTGGTTATGGTGAATGAGTTGGTTTTTCAACTATAAATACAAAGGTATTCCTTGGTTGAAAAACACACCACATAACACATTCTCTTTTGTGTTTTCTCCAACTTTCTCCCTAAAGAATTCCAACATTCTTGATCATCTTCATCATTTTCTTTAAGGTACTATTCGGGTGCTAGAACCCTCCCCGGCAGTACATATTGCTTAGGCCGTTGTACCCTGGGAAACAAAGCGGGGAGAGACCCGGAATTTGTTTTAAGGGCCCCGTGTAAAACACGATCCTCGGCCACAAAGATTACGACATCATTCTTCTTCTACATCTTTCTTGCATTATTTTATTTCAATTGTATTGTAATTTTGATTTTTCCGGTTTAATTCGTATTGTAATTTACTTATTTTCCTAGATAGGTTTGATTCCTTGTATTGTAATCATTTTATTAAAAGTGTTTTATTTTTATACGCGAATGTTTTCCTACACTATATTGGAACACCACGACCTCGCCTTAGGAGTGCCAAGCACGGAGGCAGGGAGCTAAAGGTAAAATGCATATGGGAGAAAAATATATTTTTTCTCGTAATTGATTTTGTATAAGGGACCTCATCCTCATGTTGTTAAACTCATAATAATGAAATAATTTCTTATTATCAAATCTTTTAGTTCTAAGACTTCTTCATGAAGAGTATTAAAGACACTTAACATTTCTTTTAGGTCTTTCATTTTCTCTTTTATAGACATCACTTATCTAACCATGTCTTCTATATAGTTATCCGTTCTATGAGTTGAATCATGTTTCTCCATCGCCGGTTAAGAAAATCTACCAAGATATTTTGTCAGATCTAATTATTTCTATATCAAAATTATATTTAGAGAGTAATGTTTGCCATCTTATTAGTCTTATATACCCAAGTTTATAAGGTAAGTTTTTATTTATATAAAAGCTTTTACTTGTGTATTATCAGTTCTTATGAAATCTATATTATCATGTAGTAAGCTAGTTTTTTCTTTACCATCTATTTTCATTCCTAAAAAATCTATGTTATCTTGTAGTAAGCTAGTTTTTCATTCTAATAGACATAACACGTTTTTTACACATAAATCTGTAAATATCTCAGGATGTTTTAAATGTATATTAATATCATCAAATAATATTAAAATATCATCAATATATGTAAAAATAAAATCATAATTACTCAATATAGTATCCATTTTCCATTGAAATATCGCGGAGCATTTTTTTTTTAATCAAAAGACATTATAAGCCACCGTATTGTCCTTGAGGAGTAGAAAATGCATTATAAGGATATTATCAAGATGCATTTTTATTTACCAAAATCCACTTTTGCAATCAAATTTAGAAAATATCTTTTTATTTCTAGTCCAACTTATTAAACTGTCTTTATGATATATATATATATTTTTTATAATTTATCACCGACCTAGGTTCTTCTTTTGTGATTTCTCCGTGTTTTTTTACATGAAATGTCAAATGCAAGATAACTATGTAGGCTATGGCTAGCTATGATTAATTTTAAATATGTGTGTAGGTAGGTTGGTAAGTAGAGAGGTAGGTAGGTATTAGTATATCATGCTAATTTTCATTTGCTTCACACGATTAGTAAGTTCATTTTGTTTATTTTTAACCAAACCCTATTAATATAATTTAAAAAATCAAAACATTAGCCCCCAGACTATTTATTTACCTTATTAGTATCTTTATAGAAAAACTTTCAATCAATAACCAAGTTTACACACTTCAAAGGTTAAGAATGCATGAACTTGTAATGAATGGTATATCAATTGACATTCTTGTTAGAAGAAAAGGGGCTAGTGAAAACATGTAAAATGAGAAACTGTAACCCAAAAGGGAACAAATGTAAAATCGATGATAGATAACACCTGTCAGTTAATTAGGGCTCGGCTTTTCTTGGCAAGAAGAAAAAGTAACATCGTGAACTGGTTTGCCCCATACTTTAGCAACAAAACATGAATAAGAATCCAATATTAAAACTAAAAATAGTTTAGGTCTTAGGGGAGGTTGAGGTAAAAGGCAGCCTACTAATGTTGGGCAATGTGTTGTTTACTTTAAAGTGAGGCTTTCGATTCAACAAAGGTTGTAGGGGACCATATCTAAGTGTTGATGAATGTTCTTGGGTTGATGAAGTTAAATATTGTTTAATCACACATGTTTTCAATCCAGAGACAAAACACTTTAATATGGTTAGCATTTCATGGGTGTATGGCTATTTATGGATAATACAATAGTTGTATCATATTAACTATTTCAGAATCACTCAATGATATATATCTTAATCTACACAAAAAGTATATCTAATGGCCTAATAGATTGATTTTGTACAAATTAAAGTAGTCAAGAGTTTTATAATTTTTCAAAAGTGAGTTACCTGTTTTTTTAATAAAAAGTTAACTTTTTTAGTTAATACCTATTCAAGTTTAATGAGGATTTAACAAATTTTTTTTTATTAAAAGTTGCATCCTTCCTATCATACTGAATCATGGCGATGTTTTGGTTTTTACAGTTTTTAAGTCAAAGAACTTTTTGAACGGCCAACAAACATAAAATGCTTAGATAACCCGTACGTCAAATAATTAGTAGCTCATTTTACACTCTCCAAACCTAAATCAAAGAGTTGCAAAATTAAAAACAAAATGAAAATGTATGAAAATTTGGTTAATGATAAGTTTATTAAGATTAAAAAACTAGAAAATTTATGCTTCCGAATTAACAATACAATATCTCAATCAACCATACAACACATCAAGACTAATTAAACGTAATCCAAACCCTAATATAGTGCAAACATAACACAACATAAACAAAAATCGAGAGTACAAAATGTTATATTTAAGCAGAATCCTACAACTGATAGATCATAAACATACCACAACATAGAATAGAGCATCATAAAATCTACCCATCAAATTCAACAAAAAGAAAGTGTACAGTCCTCATTGTTAAAACATAACTTAAAGTGAGTCAAAAGTGTTGGATATATGCAGTAATGCACATCCCGCAGTAGCATATGCTTGGTTATTAAGAATTGTAGGTACTAAAGCGTAGTTTGACACAACAAAAGTGTTGGATATGTGTACATGAAAAGAAAGACACTAATACATAACAAACATATTGAATCATACACGTGATGGAAGCAAGTCGACATCAAGAAATACCGAATCTAATTTGATCATGATCAACCCTACTCATATTATAAATATAAGGAGGTGAGCTATTAAATATGACATATAGTTTAATTATGAGCCAAACAATTAGACTTAAGCCTTACAAGATTATAGTCAATCGGAACTTAAGTGTCACCATCGAAAGTTACATATTAATACTCATTATATGTAGCAATAATGATATCATTAGTTATTTCGTCTAATGGAATGTTACTCATGACCTTTATTTTACTTTTAATGAAGACTATCTACAATATTAAAAACGTTGAGAAATAAGAGCTTCGAAAGTATCAAACAAAATGTCATGTTTCTGGGGGTTTACCACAATGAGTCTTCAGACGGTTAATTTACTCTGAAATTGGTGACATGCCGGTTACCAGCATTGCAATCACGAACGTGAATGATCTTTTACTAATAGGTGTACCTGAGGCCGGGCTTTATTGGTCGTTTTAAAAAATATGTATAATATTTAGTCATTTGAATTTGCACAAATAAGAAAAAGTTTGTGAAGTTTGGTAGCTGCATTGACTTGTGAGATTAGAATCTTATAGACAAATGAAGACATTATTCACGAGAGACGAACGTCACTTAGGGTTTTTTGAAAGGCCAAACTTGTATAAAACAGAAAATAAAAGGGCAGTTCACAAGACGCAGGAGGCTTGAACGTATAAAAGAAAGGAAAAAACAACCAAACAAAACAGTACAAAGGAATATTTACAAAATTAAACTTGCACCAACCATCCCAATCAAGGTTCAATCTCCGGCTTCTACTCTTCACCCATAGGAATGAGGTCGTCTTAATATCGAAAACCAACTTATCTACCAAAACCGGTTGATATTTAAAGATTTTGTCATTACATGATCTCAAATATTTTTTTCAGTATAATCTAATATTCGAATCCCACTATTTTAAATGATAATTTGGATAGTGACCCTCATTTCAGTCAAATATTCGAAGAACGATCACGGTAAAAAAAAAAATTTATTCGTCCGTCAATATTCATTGTACACTGCACGCATACTTTGAATCAATATTGTTTGTGGTGTATAAAATTGTTTTATGTTTGTGCATGCGTGCAACATGATTTGTATATTCGATTTTATTTCAGGCGACCTATAAAAAGTTTATACACCAAATATATACTATGAAATTTTGAAGTCGATCTTTTGGCAACTCTCAAGAAAAAGTTATTTAAAATTTTATAATAATAAATATAATGATATAGAACTATTATAAACTAATTAACAAATATAAAACAACTAAGCATATAGCTAGTGTTGTCCAAACTGCTAGTCGCTCACTCGAAAATTGCTTAAAAAATACTTGTTCGATTTTAGCTCGGTTTGGAAATGAGTCATTCGGCTCGGTTCGGTTTAAACCAAGCCAAGCACGAGCAAAGCCCCACTTGGTTCAGTTCGGTTCGTTTTGCTCGAATTGTTTTTTATTTATTAATTTTATATATATTTTTTATTTATATGTATAAAGATTATACTATTTTTCAAAGTTTTCAAAATTTAAAGTCTTTAATTAATTGTTGATATTTTGGAGTTTAAGAAATATAAAACTGAAAACTTTGTACGAAATCAAGCAAAATTAAGTCACTCGGTTTCAAACCAAACCAAGTTCAAGCATTAAAATATCGCTCGTTTCTTTAAATTCAATCCACTCGTTTCGGCTCGCTTTCAAACAAATAAGTATGGGCAAGGCTACGTTCGGTTAGGCTCCGTTCATAAACAGCCCTACATATAGCCAGATCTTATACAATTAAACAAATATAAGCCAACTTTAAACTAAACTCTCTTTTTTTTACAGAAAACAAAACAAAAAAAGGAACCAATCAACAAAAAAAGTTACAAGACACAAACAAACAAAATTCAGCCCATGCTACAAGATAACAGGGATTTGACCCGGTCAAACCAAACAATCTCCTTATACAATGACCTAGTCTTAATCCAACATGAACTCCATAGAGAGAAACATATTGTTGAATACTCTCACATTCCTTTGTTTCAAAATGCACCAAATGAGGAGTTGATGTTGGGTTCAAGATTCTCCTCGTCGAGTTGTTAAGCGGTTCATTCGCCATCTCCAAAAGCTGTTAAATAGAGTCAAAGCCCGTCACATCACAACCGCACTTAACCATTAAATCCAAATACCCATAAATCATTCTAAACAATTAAGCCCAAACACCATTTGACTCACTCATTTTGACAATTAAAAAGTTAAAACTAATAAAAAGAGATGAGAGAGTGACATCTTTTATGAATCGCCCAACCCGCAAGTCGACTTTTAAACTAAAACTTAATCAATGGTTGTGCTGAAATCGGTTTTGGCTCAAAAGGAAACAAAAATTCGGTTATTGGGTAAAATATAAAATTAACTTTGTAACAAAAATTCGACAATTTTGTCGTGACTCTCAACCTACTATGTTTTAAACTTATTGATTGATTTAAGTTTAGATTTGTAAATTTAAGAAATATGAATATGTTGAATTGTTTGCTCACAATACAAGTTTGACCGAAATATTTGGTTGACCATTTTTTGTGTGACTCGATCTGAATTGAAATATTGATAGTTAATGGTAGCAGTCGACCCTTAAAAAAATTTGGTTCGTCACTATATATGTGTGTCTATGTGTATGTGTGCGCGCTTACATTATTCTGATTCTCACATCTTAATTAAATTCTTTAATATATGGGACAAAAATCAAGCTTTATGAAAACCACTTTGTTAATTACCATTGTTAACCTCATGTATATAATATACTGGGACATCGTGATGACGCATTGCTTGAAAACATCATTAGAGCCACAACCCAAATGAAATCATGTTTTTAACTTTTGTAATCAATATTGTCAAATAGCTTAGGTTAATTTATCTTTACCAATTTTAGTTTGAATTTGACTTTCGAGCAAATGAACTTCAAATTATTTACAAACTGTTATTGTTAATATTAACGAAAATTAGTTTTTATTGGTCCTAACTATTTCATTTTTGTTGGCGCTGGTCTCAACTTTCATTTTGGCTGGCAATGGTCCCAACTTTCACATACGTTTCTTCTACCAGTCCGCGACTAACGGAGTACTAACTCCGTTATGTCATTGCTGACGTGTCCTTCCTACTTGTCAAAAAAACGTTACATGGCAGCCACCGTGGCAGTCATCTGAGTTGTCAAAGACCGAAGAATCAGAAACCCCTACCGGACTCCGACCTCCCGCCCATCGCCGCCATCAAACTCAAACCCACCTCCCCACACCACAGTCCCACCGCCACTCCCACCACCACCGCCCAACGCCGCATCGGCTACCGTCATGTTCACCATTTCCGCCCACGATCATGCTTGCAGAGTTTTGAATCTGCTCAAGCCGTCTCCCCATATTCGTTATTCATCTCAGTTCGTATCCAATCGCCTCGTCCCGTTTTCCCGGCGACACACCCCTGTGTTCCGATTTAGGAACCCGATTCATATATGATAAATTGGGGGGTTTGACTCCAAAGGCACACCCAAATAAAAATCCCTAATTTATCTCAAGAACCCTAATTGAATCATCGAATCAATTACAAGGTTTTACCGTCATCACCGTCATCGTTCAACTTCATCTGCCGCATCGGCGTTCAACTCTAGTGTCGCCGTCCTCCGTTCCGAATGACGTCATTCGTCAGGGCTTTCTCTTCCGACGAAACGAACGAGGTTACGATTAACGGTGAGAAGGTTGTGAATAAGCCGCCGATATGTACTGCGGATGAGTTGCGATCTTGGAGGATGGCTAGCGATCTCTTTCTCTGGTTGCCGGAAAAGAATCGTCGCCGGAGTTGGTGGAGGATAGAATTAGGGATTTTGATTATGAATGTAAAATTGTTTTATAAAAACTAATATCCACGTAGGTTGCCATGTCATATGTTTTTGACAAGTAGGATGGACACATCAGCAATGACATAACGGAGTTGGTACTCCGTTAGTCGCGGACTGGTGGAAGAAACGTATGTGAAAGTTGGGACCGTTACCAGCCAAAATGAAAGTTGGGACCAGCGCCGACAAAAATGAAACAGTTATGATCAATAAAAACCAATTTTCCTAATATTAATTACACCTTGTTTTTGAGATCTATTGCGTTCAAATGCAATTTTAGAAGGCTAAAATGCAATTTTGGCCACGGTGGTCTAGATTCTATAACACATTTTGTCCAAAATAAAATTTTTAAACGAGTGAAACCATAGCGTTTAATTTTGTTTGTGGTTTTAAATTAGCCTCACAGACTGACGACGTCTATTTAAATCAGGTAGTAGTTGCATGTGCCCCTCACATGAGAGGCAAAATATTCTTTTCATTAACAAATAGAAAATTTACGACACATTCGCTCTATAAATTTTGACAACCAATATAGACATATATTCACCATTTTTCCTCCCAGTCGTCGGCTTCTTCTTCCCACCCCATTCTTCCTCAACCAAAGTTGCACCACCATCGCCTAATTTCTACAGTGGGTTTGACATATAGACGAAGGAGAATCATTGATGAATTAAGTTCACAACAACAACAGGCCTTTAGGTTCATCTTTGAGTCCGTGCAACATCTTAGGCCACTCGAACATTGGACGCTTGTTTACTGATTTTAGTGTCATTAGGTCATTTTGGTTCATCACAATTTAGTAAGATTAGAACTAAGATATAAATTGATACGAGTTAGTAGTGTGGAGTACACGATCGAGTATGACTATCTTATTTTTGTGCACCAACAAAGGCAACCCTTAGAGTTTGTTTCAGATTTGCATGACTGGTTGAAATTTGCATGAAACTGATTATTAGTCGTAATTGATTATTGATGGTTATCATTAATAATGAGTCACTACCAGTCGCTTGTAGTTTGGCCCATTAGTCATAAATGGTCATCAGCGGGAATTGAGGGTTGTTGGTAACCGATAATTATTAGTGCGTGATGATAAGTGGTGACTATCCAACACGACACGAGACAAATAAGTATATTGATCGGGTTGGGGTTGAAAGATGACTCGAACATGACACATTTTATTAAATGCTAACCATGTTCTTAGATTCAAAGTGCAGATGTCTTTTCTTAAGCCATCAGCATGATTCAGCAAAAAAAAACATGCATTTTATATTACATGTCAATAGCATATGAATTAGAGCATTTATATCAGTTTATTTATGCATTATTCTTTTATATCCTTGTAGTTTAGCTAAAAAAACATATGCATTACTAAAAATTATTCAATCTTTAAAAATCTATCACGTTTCTTCCTACATATATCTCATCATCATCATCATCGTACTCAGTATATCCCACCAATAGCAAAGCTATGGTAGGGTCTGAGGAGGGTAAAATGTAGACAGCCTTACCTCTACCCCATAAGGATAGAGAGGCTGCTTCCGGTGAGACCCCCGGCTCGATAGTAGTTTTGCATCAAGCCTTGGACATAAGGCACATAACACTCAATCATCGGGACACCGGCTGATCGGTGCATGTACCCTTGTCTTTCGGCTATCAACGCCACTACATGATGCCTGATTAACCGTCCGTCACTTTTAACGTTATTTTCACGAGATTAGTAAAATAACGTCAAAATTAGTGCAATTTCACTTTTGCCCACCCGAGGGTTCACACATATATACATCATATGTGCGCACCGCAAGCAGGGCTTTTCCTACATATATCTATTTTATTCAATTGAATAATACATTTTTATTCTATTCTTATTATAATTTTTAACCATTCTTGTAACTTTTCTTTTATTTGACTAACTAGTTTTTCTACCCGGCGCGTTGCGCCGGGGCAGTTAGCAAAACTCAATCGTTAAAAAACAGGCGTTGGTAAAACCCGAGCGTTACGACGATGAGTCGACACGAAATCGCCAGTATCGGCTGCGTTCGTCACGATATAGACACCATTGGTAAAATTTGAACGTTAAAGCCCAAAAAATTAATTCGTCAAATTAACATATAAAAACATTAACATATAAGAAAACAAAATATTAAAGACGATATTTATTTGGTTGGCAAACCCAGGCGGTGGTAAAAACCCAAGCGTTGTCGGTCCCGACTCCCGATCATTGAGGCGGTAACTTGACATGAATTCAGTCGGTTTTGATTACGTACGTTACAGTACCAGAACTAAAAAAAGAAAAAACATAAAAATTAAGATGGACCAACGACCATTTTTTCGAGTTGGGGGGGGGGGACGTCGGTAAACTTGTGCATTGATAAATCCCGAGCATCGAATGCCATGGGCTTTAAATAAGGCCGCGAGTCTACGAGAATTCGGTCAGTTTCTTTCAGGTTTGTTATGATACAGAAACTAAAATAAAAACAATTTGTGTTTGGTCGGTTACTATTATGTTTATTATGGTAACTGCATTAAAAAAGAAAAACAAAATTCGTCAACCAATACGACTGGCTTATTTATCATTATTCTTGTAGTTTAGCTAAAAAAACATATGCATCACTAAAAATATTCAATCTTTAAAAATCTACCACGTTTCTTTCTACATATATCTATTTTTGTTTAATTAAATAATATTTTTTTATTTTATTCTTATTATCATTTTTAATCTATTCTTATAACTTTTCTTTTATTCGACTAATACCACTAAAAAAAAACATAAAAAAATGGATAGTGAATTTGTATGCTTACATAATTCGTGTAGCTTCACTAAAATTGTTCCTTATTGAAGAGGTAGGTCCCAGCAGAGCCCAGTTGGACCCGCAAGACTCACCTTGAAGAGAGACGTCTGCGCAGAAACCAACTGGATCCGCAGGACCCACCATGCTCAGAGACGTGACGTCCTTACGCGCAGTACGCAAGCTGTTCCCGCAGGAAATGCCTCCCAATGGTGAAGGACTCTGCCTGTTCCCGCAGCTGCGGATACAAGCCATCAGGGAAGGCCACCCGCGCAGCAAGGCTACACGCACAAGGCACTTAGCTCTCAATCATTCAGTGTCACATGAAGGAATGAGCAAAGCCGGGAACAATCCCGCACAAAGGCGGGAGGGGGAATACTCCCGCTCAACTAAGCCAGTCCGTACGATACGGGAAGATCTTCTGTACTGTACCTGACGAGGTATGGGCAAAAGATTTGACTAAAGATACGACAGCTTATTGACAACAGTATGGCGAGCAGCATGCTCGTGTACTGTATGTCACTATTAGCCGCTGCCTACTCACCAACTCCTGTCATACCACGTGCATAGCCGGCAGTTGGTGGAAAAGGAATAGTACACAGCAGGCCTGGTCACTGTCAGCCGCTGCCTACCCACCAACTACCAGCAGGGCACGTGCGTAGGCCACAGTTGGTGGAACAGGAACACTATTCAGCCGGCCACACCTCCTTGGAAACCTACCTTCGGCTATAAATACCCCAAATGGTATGATCATCTCATCTTATCATATTATCATCATATTATACCTGATATCTGCTCTAGCAATCTCTTAATATACATTTATATTTAAAGAGCAATCTAGTCTGATTCTCACGCCGGAGGGTGGTCACAAGGAGGAACCCCCCCCCCTTCTCAGTGACAAGCTCACGGTCTGTTTTGCAGGTTATCAGAAGAACCATCTTTGCTGGGTCTAACCCCTCGTGGGAAACATCTATCTAACCCCCAGGTTATCCGTAATCTGCCCGGGGTCCGGTTAGTGTTTCTTCATTGGCGCCATCCGTGCATAAAAGCTAGAACTTCATTTCTTTTCAGTTTTTTCAAACTTCTGGAAAGATGGTTAAAGAAACTCCGGTAACCACAACCCCAGCTACTGGGGGGAATACCGGCTACACAGTCTTTACAAACACTACCCCGGTTACCCAAGCCGGGGCAAGTGAAGTAAATTTTATGAACACTACCCCAGTTAACCAAGCTGGGGCAAGTGTAGTAAATAATCGCTCACTGGGATTCACCGATACCCAGTTAGAGAAACGAACAAGACTCCCCCGCCAAACACTCGATGAAGTTAAGGCATGGGCGGGGGCACGTCAGAAGGAATTCCAAGCTGAGTTGGACGAACGCTTGCGTTCCGTCCAACAGGCTGACGAATTGGAAGAATACTTGGACGATGACTCGGAGGAATCCGACACCGACGCGAACCCTCGCCATAGGGCAAAAGGGAAGCGTAAGGAAACGAACTCCCAACCGAGAAGGCGTTTTGGAGAAGCCTTCAAACCAAAAAACGCAGGTGGAAGCCCACGTGACTTCTCCAAAACATTTAGACCAACTGTTGCAAATGCGGGAACGTCCAAATTTGCAAGGGACATTGCGGAAGCAATCGCCCCAAAAAGTGCCAAACAAATGTCCAACATAGGCACATATGATGGTATATCTGACCCAGATGATCATTTGAACAGATTCATAGCGGGGGCAACCGTCAGCAATTGGACGGAACCTACGTGGTGTTACATGTTCCAAATGACGCTTGTTGGGCCAGCTAGAGCGTGGTTCGATCGTCTACCGGTCAACCACATCTACGACTGGGCAGACTTCCAACAGAAGTTTAGCCAACACTTCAGCCAACAACGAAAGTATACCGAAGAGCAATGGACAATCCTCAAATGCATTCGAGAGGAAGTTGAATCTTTGCCAGACTTCATCACTCGCTTCAACTCAAAGAAGCTAAGTCTGGGTAACATTAGTGAAGATCTTGTTCGCGCTGCTTTTATTCAGGGCGCGAACGACCCAGAGCTCATCCGCACCTTAACGGGTAAAGATGGCATGCCATCCACATGGGATGCCATCATGACAGCAGCTAAACGCGTTGCGGAAACGGAGAAGCAACTGGGTAGAGATCTCCCACAGAGCACAAACCTCTACACCCAGAAAACAAGAGAAGACAACGTCCTTACCGCCCGATTAAACAAAAAGCGGAAGCTAGGCATTTGGCAGTCAAGGGTAAACTTTGACACCTCATCCGGCTTGCAACATCGGTTAGGCGGAAGGGATAACGTACGGTCAAACCAGAACTCCAGATGGACGCCACTCACCAAAAGCGTCACCGAGATATTCGCCACTGAGGAGCTCCCATTGCCAAAGGCTCCAATAATCCGACATCGTCCCAATGCTGATCGGAGCAAATACTGTGACTTTCACAGGACAAAAGGCAACAACACTGAAGAATGCACAGACGTAAAAGACATGGTCGAAGCATTTGTCAGAGATGGGACGCTCGCACACCTCGTGGCGCAATGAACGCTGAGCAGGCTGATGCGTGTAGAACCCCAGCTGGGGAAAACACGAATAAAATTGCAGCTTCAATGTGGAGACTACATGCTGCGTAAAGAACGAGATCCCGAACCAGGTGCATATCGGCTCGATGGCACTCCCATCCCAACAACATGGAAGGGAGCTCAATTACACAGTTAGCATGTAGATCAATTCCAAATTTGTAAAGAAAAGGCCCAGAGCCACTTCTAATGGAAATGATTCTCCTTAGAACATCGACGCTGATGATTTCACATTTATACTTTTATGAACTTTCAACACGGATATGCCGGTTTTCACCGCATAATTACGTGGAAAGTCGTTGCGTGGGGAAGGCGGCAAAACCCGCATAAACCCAAAAAACGGCAAACCTTCACGCAGGTCAGTTGAAGGGTAAAGTTCAGTCATCCCACTAAATGAAAGTGCCGGTCTATCCGCATGAATCATGATAGAGGAAACTGAACACTAACCTATTAACAACCGCGCGTCGAACGGTTAATTTATTCAACACGGATATGCCGGTTTTCACCGCATAATTACGTGGAAAGTCGTTGCGTGGGGAAGGCGGCAAAACCCGCATAAACCCAAAAAACGGCAAACCTTCACGCAGGTCAGTCATAGGTAAACTTTGGTCAACTAAATGAAAGTGCCGGTCCTAACCGCACAAATGATGAGAGGAAACCGAACCTATTGACAACCGCGCGTCGAACGGTTAACTTATTCAAAACAGAGAATTTCTAACAAAAGGATGAGGAAAACCTACACGCAGGTCAGATATAGGTAAAGTTTAGCCATCCTACTAAGTGCAAGTGACGGTCCTACCCGCACAATCACGAAAGAGGAAGCAAAACTTCAACCTATTACCTACCACGTTCAAAGGTTAACTTATCCTAAACACTTAGAAATTTCAAAAAAGATGAGGAAAACCTACACGCAGGTCAGATATAGGTAAAGTTTAGCCATCCTACTAAGTGCAAGTGACGGTCCTACCCGCACAATCACGAAAGAGGAAGCAAAACTTCAACCTATTATCTACCACGTTCAAAGGTTAACTTATTCTAAACACTTGGAAAATTGCTAATTTAAACTAAAGTATGCAAATCATAACGTTTATAAAGCAAGGAATCCAGTGAAAATAACGGTCTTACCCGCACAAAGATTTATATTTCATAATATTCATTACAAGAATGGCCGGGTAACTACCCGCCTACAAGAATATAAATCTATACAAGCTAAATCTATCCTAGCAGTGGGAAGGGATCTTCAGGATCAGGCTTCAGGGCCACTTCCACTTGGACCAGCACCATCAGTAGAGCGGGGCAGTTCAAGGAAAGCTTTAAGGATAGCTAGCCCATCATCAGCAGCAGCAACTTCGTTTACCTTCTCCACCACCGGATGCGGGAAGGCGGCATACTGATTCACTGCTTGGTCGTATACAGCTTCAGTATCTACATTATACAAAGGGAAGTTGGAAGGCGGGATGCCTTTCTCAACGAACCCTAGACCAAGCAGGAAGCCGGCCTTTTCCCCATCCTCGTGAGAAGCGTTGAGGGCTGCGCTCATAGCATCGTCATAAGACGTATCAGCAAAGACTCGATGCACAACCTACAAGAAAATATACAAGTATCAGAACCTTTTCTATTTACAAAGAAAAGCGTAAAGACATGAAAAGCATACCTGAGACAACGCTTCTCGAAGAAGCCATTCCTTGGCAACCAGAGCCTCCTGGAGGGCAGCTTGAGCTTCGTTACGGGCGCGTTCGGCTTCACTCTTGTTGAGGTTGGCAAGCAACACTTCTTTAGCCGCAGCCTCTTCGACGCCCTTTAGCTTCCGCTCAGTATGGTCAAGCACCCCCCTCTGGTCCAAGATCTCTTGGAGCTTTTTGGCGTCTTCCATCGCCAAGGCATCATGAGCCTGCTGGAGAGCCTCTAATTTGGCTTTAAGCTCCTCATTCTCCACGCGTAGAGGCTCAGCAACAGCTTCAGCCTTGGTGGCCCTCTCGGTTGCGTTCCTTGCAGTTTCCTTAGCCAGCCGAAGCTGTTCGTTAACAGCTTGGGCAGCCTTGGAACGGGCCTCGAGTCGGGCCTGAACTTCAACCTCGAGGGCCTTGAAGGCCTTCTCCTTTTCCGCAGCCACTGCGGTAAGCTTTACGTTCTCCTCCCGGACAGCCCGCGCCCGAGCTGCTTCCTGAAAGCGAGCTGCTTTTAACTTGTCGTTTTCACGACAAAGCAGCTCGACGCGCGGCTGCATCCGGGCCAGGAGAACCCGAAGCTCATTGGTTAGCCTACCCTCCTGGTAGCTAGCCATGGCTTCCCCCAACGCACCACTGGGAGCTACGTGACGAGCCCACTCCACGCACTCCACAGGTGTGCGAAGGGTTGTTCCTCGGCGGATGTTCCATCGTGGAACATACACTTCATTGGAATCCGACACTGCAAAAAACATAAAGCAGTTAGGAAAGATGATAAAAATATGAAAAGGGCCGAAAGAACCCTACGCACCTGTAGGGTCAACAACAGGCCGATAGCCGCCAAACCCATCACCTGAACCCAAGGGAAATCCATCCAAGAGGTCAGGCAGATGGGAAGAAGGCAGAGGTTGGCGATAAGCCCCATGCATACCTGAAGGATCGGCCGTCGTTGCCGATGACGGAGGAGGCATGGTAACAGCCGCTGCGGTCGCCGCTGCGGAATCCGCAGCAAAAGTAACCGCCGGCTCAGTGACAGATGCGGTAAAAATGGCACTCACAGCCGGCGGTGACGTCATCACAGCTGGAACAGTCGGCTCAACGGAGTGAGCAACTGAACCAGCGGAAGCAGGCGCAGGTGCGGCCGCCTGGGTCGTCGCCTCAGGTAGGCTGACCAAGCCTACCGTCATGGGCGGAGGGGTACTCCTCTGCGCTCCACCCTGGAATGCGTCAACATCCACGCCTGCACAAAGAAGATAAGTGTTAATGGTATTAAGCTATGAAGTTAAAGATAAATAAAGTTTGTACTTACGGGTTTTCTTGAGCCTAAAAGTGCGGACAGGCGGGGATGAACCCGATGGAGCCGGCCTCTTCACGCCGCTCACCGTCGTCATCAGGGGCTCTCCGGAGGTGACAGTCGCAGCCTCCGGAGCGGTGGTCTTATCACCACCAGGGTTCCCCGCCACCTCCTCGCTCTCGGCCTCTGAGTCAGACCGAGGCACCGGATCGGCAGTGGAGGCCACCTTCTCCTTCCCCTTCCCGCCGGCAGCCTTCTTCTTCCGCACCAACGGAGGACCATCTGCGGATTCCTCATCAGAACATACGATTAGAGGAATTCCAGCAGAGGTTTCAACATTGAGGGGTCGAGGGTTGAATAGCGCCTTACCTGGCCGCCTGGCGCTCAGGATCTCGTGGCCTAGCGGGTAGACCTCCACGAACCGATCCGCCGTTTGTTCTAGGATGGGCAACTCGTTCTCGTCTAGAGCGCGAGTACCCATCCGAGCGGGACTGTCAGCCTCCCGCGGGTACATGAGTGACTGCAAGTCGTTCCCCTCTGAAATAAACAGGAAAGAAGTTAGAAGAGATTCTAAATCAACAAAAAGAAACAGAGCATACCGTAAGGAACAGAGTTCGAACCGTATTCAAGGACGATTGGGATCTTTTACGCATCCGCATCCTTCCACACCCGGCTCATCCCGAGCATCACCATCCCGGACTCCGCAAACCGGTAAACCGGAGATTGGAGTCGGGATATCTTCGAAAACCATTCCGCCTCCTGGTAGTTGGAGGCGTGAAGGCTGGGAAGTGCTTGCCCATTCTTGAATTTCATGGCAAGGGGGATGGCGCGAGCGGAGATATAGAAGAACTCCCGCTTCCACGAGCGAAGACTGCGCTCGGTTGCGCAAATCTTCAAACCCTTAATCCGGGTTATCAGCGTATACCACCCCTGGATGCACCTCCAAGAGTAGAAGGTCATCAGGCGGTCGACATAGGGCTCAATGCCCAGAATCCGGCACACCCACTCGAAGTGGCGAATCTTCGCGATCGCCATCGGGTGCACCTCGGTCAGGTGCACACCGTGCCTCTCCAGGACACGGTACACAAACTTTGTCAAAGGGAACCTAAGATTCCCATAGACAAAGAATGCAGCATAAACCCCGATCTTGCCTCTGGGGGCATCATACACCGTCTGATGGGGTTCAGGAAACTCAGGCTCGAGAGACTCGAGCATGAACTTCCTGACGATGTACTGATACAGATCGACAGGCAGAGCACACTGGCACTCGCCAGCAGTACTCTTGTCATCGGCGAACACCCCAGCCTCCTGGGCTGTAGATTCGAGATCACGAGAAGACATCTTGCAGATGAAAGAAGAAAACGATTTCAAGAGAATGCTTGCCTGAAAAGGTGAGTATTCGCCGGAAATCGTTTTGAAGATGAATGAGAAAAGTTAAAGTGTGGATTACAAAGAACCCTCTCCCCCTTTATATACTAATCGCAATTAATGCGATGAATTTAATGCGGAAGAGAGAGAAATCGGAGGTGCAGTGAAACTATGATACGTGGCAAAAAGCAAGCTGGCAACAGCTGTTGAAAGGACGCGTACCATTAATTTCGCGGCCACGCGCCCGAAAAATCGCGCCCACGCGCCTGAAAAAGCGTCTAGAATGACCATGTACTGTCACGTCACCATAACTTCCTGCACGTCCTGACACAGTCAGAAGAAACCGTCGCACGACGTTTCAGAGGTTTGGACTGTTCTTATCCTTTCACTAACTCTTCGAATTTCAAAAAAATTCAAAAAGATTCAAAAGTAAGCGGGAAAATACCCCTTACCTTGGCAACCAAGTAACCGTAAGACGGGTGCGGGTACAGTGTTAAGGCAAAACCCTTCACATACTTAGCACCTGCAGGGAATTGAAGCCAAGAATACCTCGGCAACCAAGTAACTATAAGACGGGTGCGGGTACAGTGTTAAGGCAAAACCCTTCACATACCTAGCACCCGCAGGGAATTGACGCCAGGAATACCTTGGCAACCAAGTAACCATAAGACGGGTGCGGGTACAGTGTTTAAGGCAAAACCCTACACATACCTAGCACCCGCAGGGAATTGACGCCAGGAATACCTTGGAAGTAAAGTAACCGTAAGACGAGCGCGGGTACAGTGTTAAGGCAAAACCCTTCACATACCTAGCGCTCCGCAGGGAATTGAAACCAAGAAGGATCTTCTGGGCAATGCTTGCGGAAACGGAAATAACATCCTCGCATAGCGGGAACGTCGAGAACTACATTGTTTGAAGCTCCATGATGGAATTGGTGGTTTTAACATAATTGATCACTATGTTCAAAACTACCAAAACCCCATGGAGAATCCACACAAGTGGGACTCAACGCTCCTGACTTGCGAGGAGGTTACAGACCTACCCGCATCATACCCAAAGATCAAGCAGGAAAGTCGGGAATTTCTGCAAGTGACAAGGACTTCCGTGGGAAGAATCCCCATGGAAAACCTTAAAAAACCCTTTTCAAAACCCTTTGCTTAAGTCCAAAAGTTCACCTCACTTTATTAAACATTCATGAGAAGAACATTGGACTGGGGGGACTTGAAGAGGTAGGTCCCAGCAGAGCCCAGTTGGACCCGCAAGACTCACCTTGAAGAGAGACGTCTGCGCAGAAACCAACTGGATCCGCAGGACCCACCATGCTCAGAGACGTGACGTCCTTACGCGCAGTACGCAAGCTGTTCCCGCAGGAAATGCCTCCCAATGGTGAAGGACTCTGCCTGTTCCCGCAGCTGCGGATACATGCCATCAGGGAAGGCCACCCGCGCAGCAAGGCTACACGCAAAAGGCACTTAGCTCTCAATCATTCAGTGTCACCTGAAGGAATGAGCAAAGCCGGGAACAATCCCGCACAAAGGCGGGAGGGGGAATACTCCCGCCCAACTAAGCCAGTCCGTACGATACGGGAAGATCTTCTGTACTGTACCTGACGAGGTATGGGCAAAAGATCTGACTAAAGATACGACAGCTTATTAACAACAGTATGGCGAGCAGCATGCTCGTGTACTGTATGTCACTATTAGCCGCTGCCTACTCACCAACTCCTGTCATACCACGTGCATAGCCGGCAGTTGGTGGAAAAGGAATAGTACACAGCAGGCCTGGTCACTGTCAGCCGCTGCCTACCCACCAACTACCAGCAGGGCACGTGCGTAGGCCACAGTTGGTGGAACAGGAACACTATTCAGCCGGCCACACCTCCTTGGAAACCTACCTTCGGCTATAAATACCCCAAATGGTATGATCATCTCATCTTATCATATTATCATCATATTATACCTGATATCTGCTCTAGCAATCTCTTAATATACATTTATATTTAAAGAGCAATCTAATCTGATTCTCACGCCGGAGGGTGGTCACAAGGAGGAACCCCCCCCCCCCCTTCACAGTGACAAGCTCACGGTCTGTTTTGCAGGTTATCAGAAGAACCATCTTTGCTGGGTCTAACCCCTCGTGGGAAACATCTATCTAACCCCCAGGTTATCCGTAATCTGCCCGGGGTCCGGTTAGTGTTTCTTCACAAAAAAACATAAAAAAATGGATAGTGAATTTGTATGCTTACATAATTCGTGTAGCTTCACTAAAATTGTTCCTTATTTTAGATATTTTGATAAAAATAGCAATTTAGGTTTTCTTTTTTTTTTTAATGGTGATTGGGAATTTCTTAATTGTTGAAAAACCTCAATCTCGTTATTTCTTCTATCACGTATTTATTCGTAACCACTTGTCCAATTGCCCGAGCACGTAAAGTAAAATACTGGTTCACCTTATAGTTGATATTAAAAATAATAAGAAACAAATAGAAATAAACCAGAGACCAACATCCAAAAACCTCGTATATTTGACTTTATTGTGTTTTAGTATTTTGGTTAACCAACGCTCCAAACACAGTCACACACCACTATGCCCACGAAATAAGTGACCCTAGTTTTAAAAACCAATCCCTTTCTTTCAACCATTTCAATCTATCATCATTTCTAACTATTCATTAAATTATTTGTTTACATGGAATTTCAGTCGCACATAACAATACAAATTACAAAGAATATAATAACTTGGCTATATATAATAACTAGTTTTAGAGTCCGTGTCACACACCGAATAATTCAAATTATAAAATTATAAGTAAAACAAATAATTACATAGCGTATATAAAAAAAATGTATTACATCTATGCTTGTATATATACAATGTGTACATAAATTGATTTATTTATATCACAAAACGATTCTTTTAAATGAACTTAATAAAAAATGTCCGTGCAAAAACGTACCCGAGAATGCTTCTTTCTATTGAAAAATTCATTCTCGATGTCATATATGTATGAAAGAATTTTGGTTATGAACTAATTTCGAAAAGAAGACTTTTCATACGATAGTAGTTCTAACCATTCAACTTAAATACAAAAGGAGCGTTATCTTTATTGATATATTTATCAATTTACCACCCATCAAAGGAAAGTAGAACATTAAATTGTAACAATAGATGTTCTTCAAGAACTATGTTTTTCTAAGCTATACCATGAAAAATATTTTGATAAGTTTCAGAGGACTTCTCGACTTTGTTATAATGACAACATAAAAAAACATGTTAACACATTCAATTTTGTGAATATTTTGTTTCATTTGAGCATAGTTTAGCATGTCATGCTTCCCATACGATGTTCTGATCACCATTGAAAGAAAAATTAATGTTGACATAAATATTTCAAATTTGATAAAAGTTAAGCATTGATAGGCATGGGGGTGGCATATCGAAAGTGTTCGCAATGTTTTCTTAAATTTTAATAGTTGAGGGGAAAATAGTCAGTTTGCCAAATCCCGAACATTTTGATTATTTCAAAAAATGCCCTTAAAAATAAATTTGAAACCCGAATCATGTTTAAATTTTAACTTTCATACTTTTGACATTTTAAAGTCAACACTTTGAACCCATAACAAATTTGACGATAAATCTATTTTGCATTCTCAAACTTTTAAAAATACTCAAAATTGTCATTTTTTACCCTAACAAATTTTGACCAAAATGCAGTTAACTTGTACCAAACAATCTATTTACCAACTTTTGACCCATAAAATCAAATTTAAGTTCCACAAAAAAACCCGAAACAATTTTCATTTAAGAAACATGATTTGTTATTGATTTTTGAAATTCACCAAGTATTTTGAATATATAGTAAAATAGTATGTTAATAATTATATTTATAAAAATATATAGATATTATATAAATATGGTGTAAAAGGAAAGTGAATAATTATTGATTTATTACATATATTAGGGTATATTAGTTTTAGAGGAAAAAAATTATAAGAATTAACCAAAACATGACAAGTGCCCACATTTATTTTACTTTATTAGAATAGGTAGGTATTACAATTTAAATTTCACGATGTTACATACAAGAACATTGTACCAAAATCGATAACAATAAATCCCTTGAGTTTAAAACCCTTCAAACCATACCAAATTGATTTTTACCATTTACTTTTTACTCATATAATTTTATCATTGTTTTTTAATTGAACCAGACCGGTTGGTCAGAAACCAACTGCGTAACTGGTCCAATTGTCAGTACGGTTGAATGACGAAATCATACAAGATGATTGGGTTAGATTTCATGTTCTTAACCTTTTTCTTTTAAATCCAGTCACAACCTGTTTTTACAATTTTAGACTTCATATTTTATTTATTCTCAACTTTATATTTTGTTAATAATGTAAATTCACATAAAAAGATTAAAATAAATTTGCATTTTGTTTTAACATATTTTAAAACTAGACCGACTAGTAAGCTGGTAAACGTCAATTTTTTAAACTGATCAAGTGGTAAAACATATGGAAAAGGCCTCCTTATTCGACCCCAACAACTTGAGCTTGAAAGTTGTATGTGCTTAATTTCACTCGAGATGTTATGTGAACAACCAGAACGGTGGCTCTGAGGAAAGGACCACACAACTCAACTCTGTCTTTTTGGTGAAAGTTTTGAGGTGAGAGTTGGATAATTTGGAGCACCAAGTGGTTGATTTCACCTTTTGGCTAAGTTGGGTTTTGAGAAAAATTAATTTTTTTCATATGAAGACTGTTTATGGACATGATAACTACCAAGGAGCAATTGCCATATACAGGGAACAATGTGGGAGATAATAAGTGTTTGTGATATGCATTCGGAACCTCTCTTCATCTCATGGTGCATTGTAAGATTGCGAAATGGGTTTGGTCGGTAATACATAACTGGGTTAAGTTACCAAAAGCTCGGTTGTTTTGATTTGGTGAAGGATGTACAAGTAATAAGGAGAAATGTTGAGCAATTCAAGTGAGTTTGGTTGATACGTGCTGGACGATATAGAAATTAAGGAGTGACATGATCTTTAATAACAAACCTCTTTTGATGTACATTGTGATTAATGAGACAAAACAACCTCTTTTTTTGTTGAACCACATAAGCAAACGATCAACTTTGGAGTGAAAGAAATGATATCGTTTTAACTTCGTTAATTTTCCTATGCAAGGATTGTATTTTACTCGTATAGGTTCGTTGTATGTTTGGATCTCTCGCTTCTACGCGTCATCTCTTTTTTGGCTTTAATATTACTGGCCTTTTAAGATTAAAAAAAAAAGAATAATAATAATAATAGTTTATCTTATCTTAGAAATGCAAGAGTGAAAATATGTAAAGTTTCATTTGTTGTCCAATATATGTTTTTATAGAGTGGGAAAATTAAGAAGGAAAGCGCCATGTGGTGAGCTCAGAGATCTGCACATGGCTTCCCAGATTTCCAAGCTCTAAGTCATTAGGGTTTTGTGTCTTCCAAGAGAATCCTCAATTGCAGAGGAAGCAGCAACCACCACCCTCATTGGCACCCATTTTTTTTATATTCACACACTTGATTGGAAACTGTGTGTGACCTTGTCTTAGTTTGGATCATCTTTATTATACCAAAAAGATCTCATTTTTATATTCTCAAATCACTCCCAACTCTATATTAATCACTTCCCACTTCACAAATCTACTAACCCATCTTTTTTTTCCAAAAAGTTTCAACTTTTTTCTTCAATTTCTTGATTTTAAAAATAGAGTACTCTGTTCAGATGAATTCCCCTGTTTTTTCAATCAAAAGTTTATCAATTGTTTCTGTTTTAATCCCAGTTTTATCTTTTATTTTTGGGGATTTGATTCTGTTCATTATCATCACAAGTTTAATCTTGGGTGGTTCCGCATATTGGTTTTTAAATCAATCAAAACAGAACTCCGGCGAAGAAGAAAATGAGTTGAATATTATGAATTCAGATCGGAAGGATTCAATTCAACCGGAGAATGTTGAAATTAAAGATAGTTTGGATGTGGGTTCACCGGATTCTTGCTCCGAAAGAGAAATCGTTGATCCATTTACGTGTTCGACCGAAGAAGACTCGGAATTTGATATCTGGGATTGCTCCGGCGAGACTGGCCGGAGAACTGATTGCTCCGACGGATCTATCTCCGATGAGGAGAGTTTGATAGAAATTGAGCTGTTCGGTGGGAGCTACAAGGATAATTATTACAAAGATGAAGAAATTAATAAGTCGTGTCGCGGGCAGAAGTCGCCGGACTCTGTTTTATGGTGGCCGGAGATGAATGAGGAGGAGAATATGATTGAGATAGACTTATCGGTGGGGTCAATAAAGTGCTCAAGAATTGAAATTAAAGCATGAGTTATCAAGATTTCATGATGATGTTGGGTGTTCCTTTAGGGTGTAAAGGTTTTTTGTAATCCTTAATGGATTTTGGTATCTTTTTAACCCAAGAAAAAGGAGTTCAATGTTTTTGTGAAATTACTATTAGGGTTCTTGAGGACTAGTATTTTTCTTTTGATTATTGTCATTGTAATAACACAAGATCTAGATTTGTTTATATTTATACTATGTTACATATTTTGGCATTTTGGAGGTTGTCTATGAATAAGTAATGGGGCCAAAAGGACAAAACATCAAAACTTCAATTCTCAATTTCTCATTTGTTGCATGTTTGTACTATGTACTTCATCTAATGTGACAACCCACAAAAACATTTAATTTGTCTCAAAATAGACCTCTTTCAGTCTTTCATAACATGATTGACCACTCCCTTTTTGCTAGAAAGTTCCATCAAGATGTGTAGTGCTTGATAAAATCCACTAGAATTTGACTTTTTAATGGCCAAGAAACAATCATTTCTTGGGAAGCACTCTAATACACTTGGTAAAAGAAGTTCTATACATCAAGTCATTCAATTTAGTGAGTGTTAGCAATAATACAAACTCAATGCGAATTTTAGAAATTAATGATGTCGATGATATTAAATGACTTAGAAGTATAAGAAATGATGATTAGTAGTTATAATCCATGGTCTCAATCATATGGTCAAATTAAGAAGTTGTGAAATTGAGTTGCGAGTGAAATTTTTCAAAGAGTTTGAATATATAGCACAACTGCAATACCAATTGATGCAATCCTGTGTTTCATGATCGAACAAAAGCATTTTTGAGATTGAGTTGTTCTTTCTTGGTAAAAAGTTGTTGGTGCTGCAAGACAATTCGTACGGAATCAGAGAACCAAGTTGCTGATATTTTGACGAAAGATTTACGTGTTAGCCGGAATGATTTTTTAAGTAACAAGTTGGGATTTTTGATATGCTTAGATTATTGAATTGAGGGGGCGTTGAAATACATTCTTTCCTTTCAATTAGATAATCAAATAATCAAAAGACCGTTTTTATTTATTTATAACGGTCTTGGTAGGGATGTGTTAGGATTTATTCTGTTTGTGGCTCGCTTAATGGAGGTGGACTTATGGAAGTTGGGGTCATGAGCTGAAGATATGTAGCCGATTGTGTCTCTGAACCGACTGTCCAGCATTTAACCCGTTTGCTCTCTAAAGAACATGCTGGTTGTGAGAGTGGGTATGGAGCTCCGTTTTGGTGTTGGATATTAATCATACTATATAAAGCAGAGTCTCATTGATCTCAACTTCTCATTTGTATTTGTATTTGAGATGGCTCTAGGGTTCATCGGTTTGGTGAATTCCTGTTTGTATTCGTGAGAGTGTTGTCTAGATTCTTAGTTTCGTCAGTTCACGTTTTGTAATATGTTTCTTGTTCCTCATGATTGTTCATTAAACTCTTGCTTGGTTTTAACACTGGTATGCTAAACTTCTATAATTAATTGGAAAAACATGACATTATAAAGAAGACTTCACATATGATGCATATGAGTTATGGAACCGAACTATCTAAGATTGTAAATCAAACTCAATAATTAATTGTGTGGGTGTTGAAGAAACTATCCTAACTTGGTGAAATTTGAGGATTTTTGGTCACATCATGTGTTATAACCAAATGTGGATGAAAACTTGTTTAAACATCATATAAAAGGTGTCTGAATCAAATTATGACGATTTAACGGCCTGATGGTGAGTTAGGATGAAATGCCCCGTTAACGTAATTCACTTTAAGTTATTTTCTTTTTTAACAATAAATGCTACTCTTGTTAATTTACATTAAAAAAAATCCTAAATTACTCCTCTTGTCTAAGTTTAAACCTGAGACCTTCTATTTAAGAGGCATGCGTCTCTAGAGGTGCATAAATCGGATTTTTCAAATACCCGGGTTTGGGTACGGAACCGGGTCAGGTATGACCGGGTATTGGAAAATCGGGTATTGGCAATACCCGGGTCGCGTTCAGGTCCAGATATTCTCTCTAAAAACCATACCCTATGCATCGGGTTCGGGTCGGGTATTTGAATACTCTATTTCGGGTATTAAAAAAACCCTATTTTTGGGTTTTTTAGGGTCTTTTTTCGGGTATAGATTGAATTTTCTTAAGGGGTTACAATGTTTAGGGGTATTTTCGGGTATTTTTCAGGTATTTTTCGGGTATAGATCGGGTATTTGAAAAAACCGGTTTCAGGTATTGGAAAAACCCGGTTCTGAGTATGGAACCGGTTCCGGTTTTCGGGTATTATCGGGTATAAATCGGGTCCGGTTCCGCGGGTTTTGGTACTGAAATGCATGCCCTATCCGTACCCTACGGGTATGGTCGGGTGCGGGTTCGGGTATTAAAAACCTGGGTATAAAAAACCGATTCTGGGTATAGAACCGGTTCCGGTTTTCGGGTATTATCGGGTATAAATCGGGTCCGGTTCCGCGGGTTTTGGTACTGAAATGCATGCCCTATCCGTACCCTACGGGTATGGTCGGGTGCGGGTTCGGGTATTAAAAACCTGGGTATAAAAAACCGATTCTGGGTATTATTTTTGGGTCCGGTTACGAGTTCGGGTTTTTTTTCACCTCTACGTGTCTCTTTCAAGTGGGCTAGCCCTACACCTGATTTAAGTTATTAAATGGTGGACTTTAAACTTTATGATGAAAACTTATGTAACTAAACGAGTCTAAAATGCTAAGAGTGCATTTCTAGGTATTTGAATGTGAAGCTTGATGTATTGGACATCAAACTTTTCAAGAATTAGAGGGAAAAAGGCTCAAAACCAACCATAGTTATTTTAAGTGTTAAAATATGAGTTTCAACAACCTTTAAATGTGCCTTAGAAGTTGTTTTAGGATGAGGTTGTTTGAAACTATTAGCAAGTAGAGTTGCACACAAAAACGGTTAAACGGTTTCTAACCGCAAAGCTAACCGGTTATTAACCGGTCGGATTTTAACCGGTTACTTGTTGGGTTTCTATGGAATTTACAAACTTAGTTAACCGTTTAACTAGTTATAATTAATGCGGAAACGTGATAGACAAACTAACCATATGAACAACCTAGTTTATTCATTGCAAGATTACCAATAATCTATTTACTAGAAACCCGAAGCTAGGATCAAATGATACGGGAATAACTAAACTATCAAAGTATGTAAACACTTACAATCTTAGCCCTTTAAGAGTTTGGTGGATGGTTGAAGAAGATGATGATGTGAATGCAAGACTTTCAAATGAAAACCCTCAAACCGATTATACCCCGAGCCTCCAACACGCACCGAGCTATGCTAGGGAGCTTGAACACGAAAAACCCGAGCCTTTTTCTTCTTTCTTTTGGCCGTGAGGTTGAGAGAAAGAAAGAAAGGGTTTTTTTGTTTTTCAAAAGGTTACTTAAAAGATGTAAAACCTTGATCATTATTTATCCTCACATGCAAACACCATCACATGGGTTTATACAAGACAACACTCCATCTTTTGCATGTTGACATTTTGACCAAATTGGTGGGGTGTGGGGCCCACCCAAAACCGGCCCCAACATTATTTTTTTTTTTTTTTTTATTTTATATATTTTATACTTTATAAAATATATAAACACCCCATCTTTTATAAACCATTTTATAAAAGAATACATAGTTAAATAATTATTCCAATAATAATTATTTGAATAAATAAATTAACCAATTAATTATTTAATACTTTCAAGTAATTATTCAGAAACCCGTTTTTCTGAATGTGTCGTGTTCTGTATTTGTCTTATAGATCTTATCTTAACAAATACATAATTGGTGTGTGTCTAACTCGTTATTGGGTATGACCCGACTTGGATCAAACATAACTAGCCACATTAACTTAATTATGTGTCTCGGGCATACGATATTCCAACAATCTCCCACTTGCATGAGACTCATAGGAAGTTAATGCTAATGGTGAATACCGCCTAACAACAGGTCACCACCCCTAGTATGTTTGACTAAGTGCCATTCAATAACATCATCCCTTTCAAGTCCATACTTGATATGATATAGGTAAGTCTTATCATTACATCCCTTTGTTACTAGATGTCCTGTCAAATCGAAGAGACATAGATTGATCATTCTCTCATTGATTTAACTTAACAGGCCTTAGACATCTAAACTCTCAACACATAAGAGGAACAAATCCCATCTTGACTGCATACATCCTTGTTGACATCTCGTATGATATCTGAGCTCTTTCTTTTATGTCATCGTGTTACCGAAAAACAAAGAAGAGAGTCAAGTTATCAGACTTGATGAAAAGTCAGATCCAATATGCATCTCAGGTCAAAGGACACAATGATACTCGCCTTTACTCAAGGATTACTTATGATCAGTTGCACTAACTCCATGCAGTGATCCTCGAGAGCGGATCATGTCCAATATTTGTATCCCACAAATATCTATGAACCTTGGTGGCAAACCTATGCCTTATATTCATCACATGAATATCAACCAATCCGGGTTCATAATAGTCTTACCTTCATACTTGTTCCCACAAGCATGATCGACTACGGACGTTTAGAACAACATAAGTCATTCATGGATTAAACATGCAAAAATAGAACATAACTCATTTAATAATTAAAACTTAATTAATTTCATGAGATACCCATTACATTCGTTCTTAAACAAACACTAAACACGGATTAAATCCACTCACTAGAATACCGAAGTCCTAATGCACAAACATGACCCTCATGCTTTGGCCTATCGAGGAGCTTCGTGAGTGGGTCCGCAATATTTTGATCGGTATGAACTTTATGAATACATATTTTTCTCTTTTCAACTTCATCCCTTATGTAGTTGAATCTGCGCTCAATGTGCCTCGTTTTCTGATGAGCACGAGGCTCCTTGATCTGTGCAATAGCACCCTCATTGTCACAGAATATCTCTAGGGGCTCCTGAATGGAAGAGATAATCCCTAGATCCATGATGAACTTTTTCATCCATGCAGCCTCTTGGGCTGCCATTGAAGCGGCGATGTACTCAGATTCTGTAGTGGATAACGCGACAACATCCTGCTTCGAACTCTTCCAAGAGACAACGCCTCCATTTAAGATGAAAACATATCCCGACTGTGATCGAGAATCATCTCGGTCAGTTTGGAAACTCGCATCCACGTAACCCTTTACGACGAGTTCCTCCTCACCAGACCCATATATTAAAAACATATCCTTAGTCCTTCTAAGGTATTTTAATATATTCTTGACAGCCATCCAATGACTGTCACCTGGGTTGTGCTGGTATCTACTCGTTATGCTTAAAGCATACGAGACGTCCGGTCTGGTGCACATCATTGCATACATAATAGATCCTATTGCCGAAGCATAAGGAACATGCTTCATCCTATCCTGCTCTTCCTTAGAGCTAGGACTTTGGGATGAGCTCAACACGGTTCCTCTAGGAATAGGTACCAAACCTTTCTTAGAGTTTTCCATCCTGAACCTTTTCAGGATTTTATCAATGTACGCACTTTGATTGAGTCCGATCAATTTCCTTTGTCTATCCCTATAGACCTTTATTCCCAAGATATATGTCGCTTCTCCAAGATCCTTAATTGAGAAACGACTACTTAACCACGCTTTAACGTTTTCCATACTTGGTATATCATTTCCAAATAAAAGTATATCATCGACATACAAAATAAGGAACATGATTATACTCCCACTAGCCCATTTATACACACATGCCTCATCACCGTTTTGGACGAAACCAAACGCTTTGATTTCTTCATTAAAACGATGATTCCACATTCGTGATGCTTGTTTCAACCCGTAGATTGATTTCCTTAACTTACAAACTTTATCAGGATTAGATGGATCGACAAAACCTTCAGGCTGAACCATATGGACATCTTCCTCAAGATATCCATTAAGAAAAGCGGTCTTGACATCCATTTGCCATATCTCATAATCAAAATGAGCTGCAATGGCAAATAATATCCTGATCGACTTAAGCATCGCGACCGGCGAGAAGGTTTCATCATAATCAATCCCTTGAGTTTGCGTGAAACCTTTTGCTACAAGTCGTGCTTTGTAAGTATCTAAATTTCCATGCATATCGGTCTTCCTTTTGAAGACCCACTTACATCCAACCAGTTTGGAGTTAAGTGGACGATCAACCAATTCCCAAACTTGGTTATCGTGCATGGATTGCATCTCGGCGCTCATGGCTTCAAGCCACTTGTCACAATCAGGTTGTGACATAGCATCTTTGTAGGAGATCGGTTCATCCGAATCGACCAAGTAACAATCATCAACAAGAAATCCATATTTCTTGGGAGGTCGACTAATCCTATTAGATCTGCGAGCAACGTGTGTATGATCAACCATTTGATCATCTTCAACATCCTCGTGTTGAAAGCTAGTATCGACCAACTGTGTATCATCCAGTGATTCTTGAACCTCTTCAAGTTCCACTCTCCTTTCACTAGGTCCTTCCATAAGGAACCTAGTTTCTAAGAAGTATCCTTTGCGTGAAACAAACACCTTTTGTTCACTAGGATCATAGAATATATATCCTATATCATCCTTTGGGTATCCTATGAAGATACACCTGATGGATCGAGCCTCAAGCTTATTTGGGGTGTCACGTTTAACATAAACTATGCATCCCCATACCCTTAAATATGAAAAGGATGGAACCTTTCCATGCCACACTTCATAGGGTATTCGATCCACCTTTTTGGTCGGGGCCATATTCAAAATACGAGCCGCTGTAAGTAACGCATATCCCCAAAATGATGGCGGTAGTGAGCTTCGTGCCATCATTGATCGAACCATGTCCAACAGTGTTCGATTCCTCCTCTCGGATACTCCGTTATGTTGAGGAGTTCCAGGAGGAGTGAGCTGTGAAATAATTCCACAATCTCTAAGATGACTTTGAAAAGCATCACTTAGGTATTCGCCTCCTCTATCGGAGCGGAGTACCTTGATTGTTCGGTCGAGCTGATTTTGTACTTCATTTTGAAATTCTTTGAACATTTCAAAGGCTTCATGTTTGTGTTTCATTAGATAAACATACCCATATCGACTAAAATCGTCGGTAAAGGTAATGAAGTACCTTTCACTATTCCTACTAGTTGGCTTGAAAGGTCCGCATACATCCGTATGTATGATACCTAACAAATCCTTAGCCCTTTCATTTGTACCTTTGAAAGGCTCTTTGGTCATCTTGCCTTGAATACAAGATTCACACTCATCAAACGAACCTAACTCGTTTGTTTTCAAAAGACCATTCTTTTGGAGAGTGTTTATACGATTCTTGTTTATGTGTCCAAGGCGACAATGCCAAATGTAGGAATCACTCAAACCCTTTTTGAGTCTTTTAGTAGAAGTTTGATATAATGAGCTATTTGAGGTATTATCATGAACCAATTCATAAATACCGTTGTTTGGTACAGCTTTAAAATAAAAGATACCATTAGATGACACATGCATTTCCGATCCTACAAATTTAAAGTCAAAGTTACATTGTCTAAGAAGGTGCACAGAAATAATGTTCCTAGTCAAACTAGGAGCATACAAAACATTTTTTAAAACAACTTCCAAACCACTTGGAAGTGATAAAGTGAAGTCTCCTCTAGCGACCACGTGTACTCTTGCACCGTTGCCCATGAAAAGATTCACTTCGCCCTTCTTTAAGTCTTCATTCTTTTTGAACCCCTGCAACCAATTGCAAATATGAGTTCCACATCCGGTATCCAATACCCATGTGTTAGAAGAAATAAGATTTAGCTCAACATTAATCATAAAGACATTACCCGAGGTATGCGCCGCATTCCTCTTGTCTTTTAGCTCTTTTAGGTAGACCGGGCAATTGCGTTTCCAGTGTCCGGTCTCCCCACAACCAAAACAAGGATCATCCTTATGACCCCTCGGTTCCATAACCTTTTGTTTCTTTGCCATAACCGGTGATTTGCCCTTACCCTTAAGATGCATAGGAGGACCCTTTCTTTTGGCTACCTTAGCCTTAAGATTGGGTTGAGATCGATTCTTGGATCTACCTTCATTGATCGCAAACATGGGTAAAACCCTTTTGCCCATGCTCGCCTCGGCTGTTTTAAGCATTGAGTGAAGTTCTCCAATGGTTTTGTCCCACCCGTTCATGTTATAATTTAACACGAAAGTGTCGAACTTTTTCGACAAAGAGTTAAGGATCAAATCCGTTGCTAACTCTTTTGAGATGGGACAATTGAGCTTGGCGAGGCGATCAATGTAACTTTTCATCTTAAGTACATAAGTTGAAACTGGTTGATTATCATCCATTCTACATGCATGCAAGGCTCGAACCGTTTCGAACCTTTCAACCCTCGATTGCTTAAGGAACATTTCCTTAAGTTGAGTAATCATGTCGTACGCATTATGGTTTTCGAAATCCTTTTGGATTTCGGGAACCATAGTCGCCAACATGAGGCATGACACTTGAATGGAATCTTCCGTGAGTTTGACCCAATTCATATATTCGACCTCACTACCCTCTTCCGGTTCTTCGGGGATAGGTGTTTCCAAAACATGATATAATTTTTCTTGTTTTAGAACAATCCTTAAATTTCGGAACCAATCCGAAAAGTTATTGTGGTTAAGACGGTCTTTAGCGAGAATAGATCGGAGAGATACGTTTTGGACGTTAGGGATTATGTTGTCGTCGACGTGTGCGGCCATCTGCAGAATTTTAATTAAGTTCATTTTAGTGTTTTACCTTTTAATTATTAATACCCTTTTTATATATGCAAATATAATTAATAATTAAAATCTAGAATCCAACGATAAACCCGACTCCGGTTAGGTGACCTTTTTCCCATTGTCGGTTTATCAAGGTAGTTATTCATAACAATTGCAAACCCTTTTGCAACTTCTAGAATTTATGGGACCGGTTCGAAATCATATTTCGTGTTGGCATGTTTATCCCATCAACACCTATTAGACCCCATGCTTGGGTGACCCTCTTCACATGGTTCTAATTTAAGTCGTCCTACTTGTATCAACTTGTAATATTAACATACAAACGGTTAGGTGACCTTTTTCCCATTTTATGCCAATATTACCTCAACATGTTAATTTACTCTATGCGGTTAGGTGACCTTTTTCCCACTAAGAGCTTATTAATATGTTAAGTGTTATACAAAAGGATGGTGTTTAACTTATTATCCTTAAATTTAAAAAGGGATTTTTAGTTTTAATAATTCTAGTTGTAAAACTTTAAATCATGTTCTAACATGCATTTAGTAACATGATATTTTGAAACCATTTTCAAAATTCTAATTTATAATAAAGCCATTTTATTATGGGCGTGAGACGGCTAGTAAATAAATCCATTTTATTAAACTATGTGTCACGTAATTACCGATAATTATTAGAACCCGTTTTATGCTTTGTTAATTAATTCTATGTGACGAAGTTGATATCCTAATATCTAACAACCACACAATCAAACAATCAATTAACAAGCATACATAATTATACTAGACACGAGCCACTAAGTTAGACCACACTTGTTAGCCGAAACAAGTGTGTGTCTTAGGTCCGATCCTAAGGGACACATGACACATGGATGTTGTAGCTCCCACTCGATCCCGCATCCAAATGCTTCGAGCATCTTCTTCAACCTTGTTGTGATCCATTGGGCTTGAACTTGGGCCTTAGCTTCCATAAGCTTCCACTTGGGCTCAATTGGTGGGCTTAGGTCCTTTTGGGCTTGAATCCCTTAATGGGCTTGTGAAACCCATTATGACCATACCCGGCCCAATTAGGCCCAAACTTCCAACTTTGCAATCTTCTTTAATTTTACAAAATTAAATGTCCTAATACATTTTTTCTATAAAATAAAGATATTACAAATTACCTATTTATTACATGCCCATATGAATAAATAATTACAAAATAGCCCCTAATTAATTATTACAAACCGATACTTTGAATAATAAATTACAATCACAACCATCAATCACAAACAAAACATCCATTTGGTCTACGGCTCGGTCTAGTACTAACAAACATAACCCGATATGTCATAGGAACCCGTTCCAAAACCCCTTGCCTTTATCGGGCCTAGCCCAACCCATTTGGGCTTGACCCAATACCAAGATTATGGGCTTCGGCCCAATCAAAACTGCATGGGCTCGGCCCAAACAAAATTGCATGGGCTCGGCCCAAATGAAACTTATGGGCCCGGCCCAATATAAAAACCCATGGGCTCGGCCCAAAAATTTTTATAAAACCGGTTAGCCCAATAACCCTTTTTCAAGTGGGCTTCGGCCCAAATTCACCCGAATTGGGCTTCGGCCCATTTGCTCGGTTTTTTTTTTTTTTTTTTTTTTTTTTTTTTTTTTTTTTTTTTGAACTAAGCCAAAAACAATAACAAGATTAAATACAAAAATATCATGCATGTTAATTTTTGTATAAATCTTTCAAGGGGAAAATAAAAAACCGAGAACCCGAAGCTTAGTTTCCCGTATCCCGGCTCTTGATGCCATTTGTTGGGTTTCTATGGAATTTACAAACTTAGTTAACCGTTTAACTAGTTATAATTAATGCGGAAACGTGATAGACAAACTAACCATATGAACAACCTAGCTTATTCATTGCAAGATTACCAATAATCTATTTACTAGAAACCCGAAGCTAGGATCAAATGATACGGGAATAACTAAACTATCAAAGTATGTAAACACTTACAATCTTAGCCCTTTAAGAGTTTGGTGGATGGTTGAAGAAGATGATGATGTGAATGCAAGACTTTCAAATGAAAACCCTCAAACCGATTATACCCCGAGCCTCCAACACGCACCGAGCTATGCTAGGGAGCTTGAACACGAAAAACCCGAGCCTTTTTCTTCTTTCTTTTGGCCGTGAGGTTGAGAGAAAGAAAGAAAGGGTTTTTTTGTTTTTCAAAAGGTTACTTAAAAGATGTAAAACCTTGATCATTATTTATCCTCACATGCAAACACCATCACATGGGTTTATACAAGACAACACTCCATCTTTTGCATGTTGACATTTTGACCAAATTGGTGGGGTGTGGGGCCCACCCAAAACCGGCCCCAACATTATTTTTTTTTTTTTTTTTATTTTATATATTTTATACTTTATAAAATATATAAACACCCCATCTTTTATAAACCATTTTATAAAAGAATACATAGTTAAATAATTATTCCAATAATAATTATTTGAATAAATAAATTAACCAATTAATTATTTAATACTTTCAAGTAATTATTCAGAAACCCGTTTTTCTGAATGTGTCGTGTTCTGTATTTGTCTTATAGATCTTATCTTAACAAATACATAATTGGTGTGTGTCTAACTCGTTATTGGGTATGACCCGACTTGGATCAAACATAACTAGCCACATTAACTTAATTATGTGTCTCGGGCATACGATATTCCAACATTACTAACCGATCCTAACCGCCGGTTAGTAACCGGTTTATATTATTGATCTCAAAACCGGTTACTAACCGGTTAACCAATTTTTTAATTAATATTTTATTAAAACCGGTTTTTATCCGACCGGTTAACCGGTTTTTTTATTAATTTATCAAAAACCGGTTAGTACCCGACCCGATTAACCGGTCTAACCGGTTATTTCTCGCAAAAAAAACCCGGTTAGGAAATTAACCGGTTAACCGATTTGTGCACCTTTATTAGCAAGTTGTGATGTGGGTTTTATGTCCAAAACTTGCCTAATTTGATATGAGGAAGTCTAACAAATGTGAAGAAGAAATCAATAATCGAGCATCTCAGGGGAGAATGTGAGTTTATCTATGAGTTATAAAACATATGTATAATCTTGCTGGGATGTGATTAAATTGTGTCCTTTGACCAAAACTCCAACAGTGCGGTCCACTTGTGGCCTGTGGGCTGTCGATTCCATCTACTTCTTATATGACTGTTCCTCCATTCGGCCCAATAACAACCCATTGTTGTTGTGACCCTTTTTATACCAAACAAGTGAACAAGTACAACTTACCTTTTAGCCCATCAAAACGACCAAAACTTGTATTTAAATAAGTACAATCCAAAAACTGAAGGTATGATCGTTCAGAAAATTACAGTGGCGAAATTAGACCAAAATATCATGGGTAGCATTTTAAAAAGTTTTTTTACCGTGTTTTATATAACGTAAACGAATTTTTTTTTGTCGTATTTCATACAATAACTAAATTATTTTATCGTATTTCAAAAAATAATCTTTTTGTTTGAACTTGGTGTTGGATCGATGTCATCAATTTCAATTTACACATAAACTCTAAATCCCTAATCAATTCCAATTTAGATAAAAACCCTAAATCCCTGATCAATTACAATTTCTAAATTACATTACCCAAATATCCAATAAACCATAATCAATTTTTCAAATATTCAATTGCCCATAAGCAATTCCAACTTTATGATTTATATAAATAAATTAACAATTACAACTATAGATAAAAGTAGAATACCTGAATTGAATAAGTAGAAGTGAAATTGTGGAAGTGGGACTGAGGGAACACCGGCCGTTAGCTGCTTGGCTGCAGCGTGGAGGTCGAGTGACCAAAGGAACAATGAATAATGGTTTTATTTGGTTTGAGCTTAAGTTTGTTGGACTTTAATTGATTTTAGTTTTTAATTTGGCTGAGCTTTGAACAAATAGGGATAACCTATATTTTTTCAGGGGTAGTAAAATAACAAAACCGACCAACAAAATGAATTTGCATTGCCGATGAAAAGTTGAGGGGTAGCCTCCGCTACCCCTAGTTATTAACTAGGTTCGCTCCTACACAAAAATAAAATATAAATATGTTTGTATTTAAATGTCGCTAACGGGGCATCTGAATGGTAAGCAGTATTCCTTAACTAGGCTGTTTGGTAGCCTCTTAATGGCTGTTAAGAGGCTACCTCTTAATGGTTCTTAGCCTCTTAATGGTTATAAAGTAGCCTTAAGTCTGAATGGTTAAGAGGCTACATCTTAATGGTTACCTCTTAACCATTTAGACTTAAAGCTGCTTTTTAACCATTAAGAAATTACGAACCATTAAGAGGTAGTCTCTTAATGGTATTAAGATGCTACCAACCAGTCTCGACTTACTGGATTTCGGGTTGTTTTACTCTTTCCAAGAGTAGACTTTTCCACCATTTTTGATGATTTTAGTTAATAACATATATTAGGTGTCGCTGAGATACAAATACCATATTTAAACAATTAGGTTAGAGCCCGTGTTTCATACAGGTGAAGTTTTTAATAAATATAAAAATATTATTATATGCATTTAAATTCATTTATTTCATATATTAATTTTTATTTATGACTTTTTTAATAAGTTTTTGATATATTATGCACTATAATTTTAAGTTGAAAACAAAACGTTGGTGTTAGATTTATTTTAAAAATAAAATATTCATACCGATATTGTTATATTAAATATTGTGTATATAAAGATGATATTTATGACAAAATGTTGTCAAAGGTTTAAAAACTAAATATATAAATACTAAGGTTTGGTTGTAAAAGAAAATAAATAAAACTATATTATATTATAAAATGAAAAGAGAAATGATGAACAATCTTAAATGATTGTGTTAAAGAGATATAGGAAGACAATGTGATATTGTGAATTATGAAAATGTTAACAATTAAGTATAATTTTGGTTTTATACTTGAAGAGAAACTATATTTATATATGTTAAGTCAAAAATTCTAATACAATTAACATTTTAGCAGGGTTGGTAAACACATTTGGTTTAAAACATGAGGTCTTGTGTTTGAAACCCGTATCACACAATAATTTATTTTTCAAAATTTTATAAAGCCTTACGGGTCATGGGCTATAATAGGTAAACGGGTCATGTGTCATGATATAATATGAAATAGTGATATGGTATCTACAGTCTACTTGGTATCCTATATGAAGTTCTTAGTTAAATGACATGCGGACAACTTGTTTTCTTTTAATAGTATAGTTAGAAGTTAGATTAGATGGTTAGATTAGATTAGATGATATGTATGCTAAGATTTTGGTAATTTTTCTTGCGGCTGGTTATAGTGGCTAGAAATTGATGAAACTTGGTAACCCCGTCTCTATATTCTAAGACGGGAAGTTTCTAACTTTTGTCTTTATTTCAATAGTTTAGCCATGCGCCATGACATGTTAGTTTTATGTAATTTTAACATTTAACCAATCAACTTTGATATTTTGTGACCAAATATCTTATTCTTAACTTTTCTAAAGGTTTACACTTTATGTTTATTAAGAGGCAAATATATTGCTTTTGTTTTAATTTTAAGACAAAATAGCAAAAGACATCTGTTATGTTTGAGTGTATTTTTAATAGACGTCCTTTAGCAAAAGTAATGGCAGAAAACATACATTATGTTTTAAATCACTATCATATTACGTCCTTTGTCACTAACCCCGTTAATTTTTCTCGTTAAATTCAGTCATTTGCGCCTCATGCGAGGACAACTTACTTATTTTACCTCTTCAGGGGTTATTTATGTAATCAGAACCACTTAAATACTCTCTCCCCATCTCATCTCTTCTCTTTCTCTCACCTCTATCTCCTATCTCTCTGAGCCACTATCACTTCCACCTACCACACCACCTGCCATCGTTACCACCACCACTAGCATCTGGGCAGCCACGAAACTAGTATGTAGTAATGGAGTTTGGGCATCACGGGGATGTTGATTTGCGATGACAGCAGAGTGTACAGCCCCTCTCCTTTTCCGGCGACCAGAAGAAGCCCCCTTTGGCGGCGATTGGTATTGATTGTAGTATCAGATGATGGTTGCAAGTCCAATCGGACCAGCGCCAGAACAAAGAAGGCACAGTAAGTGTACCAAAACTTCGATTAGGGTACCGTTTTTTAGATCTTAACGGGCATGGTGGTTGAGGTCCGCTGGAAATCCTAATTTCATCCTTAATTGACTATCCGGAAACCCTAATTCGGGAGTGGTGGTGGTGGCTGTGGGTAGCAAGCGTGGTGACAGCGTGACAGTGGAGGGAGGTGGGTAGGCGAAGGGCAGGGTGGGTGATTGTATGTGTGAGAGAGAGATAGAGATGGTGGGTAGGCTGAACGATTTGGCCTGTTTTGATTTACCAGGTGGTTCAATCAGAACCTGAAACCCACCTGGGAAGACGTTTATGGTGGCAGTGTTAGATTGCTTGGAGGGAGAGACAATGGTGGATGGGCCAGCGATGGTGGTTCCGGTGCCAACGTTGGTGGCTCGCCGGAGAAAACGGTGGTGGCTTCCTCGCCAGAGATGAAGCTTTGGTGGTGGTGGATGAACTCAAAATGAGGGGTTAATTAAATTGATTTTTATTATTACAATGTTTTTTAAAATAAATAGGTAAAATGACCGGTTTGCCCTCATGTGCAAGGCATATGACCAGATTTAACAAAAAAATTTAACTGGGTTAAGTTAGTGACAAAGGACGAAACATGAAAAGAATTTGAAACATGAAATACGTCTTCTACCATTTATTTTGTTAAAGTACATCTATTAAAAAAACGTTTAAACATAAAGGACGTCTCATGCTATTTTGTCTTATTTTAATTTGATACATATACTTATTTTAATAGCAATATGAAATATATGCTTAAAAATTTTGTTTTAATATTGAGAACTGGTTGAATCGATTACCCTCTAATAAACGTGCGAGATTCTGTGACGGTCTTTACTTTTCACTTTTGCTCTTCTACCCCAAGCAAGTGCTTCGACATTTTGACCGACCACACTAGCAAAGAAAGGCACCATAGGAGCTCCACTGGCCACGTGTGTCTCACTAACAAAATAAAAAGGGGAAAATTCCCAAAATAGCCCCTTTTAAAGAGAGAAGTCTCAAAATAGCCCTTTTTTCCTCAAAATCTTTTATAATTTTGACTGTCAAGACGCATTGGGAAATGATAAAAATAAAGACGAGATTTCGAAAGAAAGTCAGGTAAAAGACGACATTTGGGGAAATAATGCCGGTAAAATCCAAATTATTTGTAATCTTGGAGCAAAAGTTCAAATTTTTCAAAAACTTTTTTACTCAAAAAAACCGTCTTGAGAGACTGTATTATTATGTTTCCTACCTTCCCCATCCATATTTTTAAATTCTTGAAAAAATATATTTTTTACAATTATACCCCTAAACCACCATCACCCACTTGAACCACCACCACCACTACCGCCACCATCCACCACCACCACCCACCCACCGTTCGCCACCACCATCCGTCACCCACCCACCACTCACCGGAAAACAATGAACTCACCTCACCTCCTCTCTTTCTCCGTCTTCATCCTCCTCACCTCCGGCGTAAGCTCACAACCGTTATCAACTTCCGAGCATTCAACCTTATTGTTTTCACTGCCGTAACGGCTTTCTGGTTCACTACCGTAACGGATCCACGCCATAAAATAGTGTAACGTGGTTTTGCTAAAGTATTTAAGGGTTAATTGTAGAAGTGACCGACACATATTCAACCACCCCTTTGATACTTCAAACAGGTTGAAACAAACAGAAGAAATTGGCAAAGATACACGTAACGGTAGACTTGTGACTTATTTTATTTTTATAAAATATTTGCAAGATTTATTAACAAACAGATAAACTGAAAGAAGTCATTAAATCTTGTCACATATGATCTAACTAAAATTAGGTTACTGCCGCCGTGATGGCGTGGAGTTCTGTTACCGCAGTGACCAGAAAGCCGTTACGGCAGTGAAAACAATAAGGTTGAATGCTCGGAAGTTGATAACGGTTGTGAGCTTACGCCGGAGGTGAGGAGGATGAAGACGGAGAAAGAGAGGTGTGGTGACGTCATTGTTTTCCGGTGAGTGGTGGGTGGTGACGGATGGTGGTGGCGGACGGTGGGTGGGTGGTGGTGGATGGTGGCGGTAGTGGTGGTGGTTCAAGGTGGTGGTGGTGGTTCAAGTGGATGATGGTGGTTTAGGGGTATAATTGTAAAAAATAGATTTTTTCAAGAATTTAAAAATATGGACGGAAAAGGTAGGAAACATAACAAGACAGTTTCTCAATACGGTTTTTTTGAGTAAAAAAGTTTTTGAAAATTTGAACTTTTGATCAAGATTACAAATAATTTGGACTTTACCTACATTATTTCCCCAAATCTCGTCTTTTACCTGACTTTCTTTCGAAATCTCGTCTTTACTTTTATCTTTTCCCAATGCGTCTTGACAGTCCAAATTATAAAAGATTTTGAGGAAAAAAGAGCTATTTTAGGATTTCTCTCTCTAAAAGGACTATTTTAGGAATTTTCCCAAATAAAAACTGTATTCATAATGATATAATCTTAAATTACATGTACCTTACTATCGGTAAAAAGGTAAAACATACTTGAAATAAAAGTAAAAGCATAGTATTTATCTTTTAAAACTTGATTTGATTTACAAATTCGAATAGACTGAAACATGTGAGTTTAGTCGACAGAGCTCAAACATCATGTATGAAACATGTCAGAAAATAATAAACTTTATTTTTTAAATAGCAACCGACACTGATTTGGGTCCCGCGCATTCCAACTTTGAAGGCCCACCAATAGCAAAAGAAATCGAAAATTCCCCTAAACTTATGTGATTGATAATTATGCTCATCTAGATATATTATATATCAGTTTACCCCCTACGTACACCCACCACACACACAAAAGTATAAAAAGAAAGAAAGAAGTATACAAATCTTGAATCTATAAATCTTGTTAATATAGCATCCATGGTAATGTTTAATGTCTGGACTGTTTTGTATTCGATCTTTAACATGATAAATTTACTGGTTTGAAATTTAAAGCTGTATTATTATTATTATTATTATTATTTTGCTTCATAAAAACAGATGGAATATAACAAGAAAGAAATGAGAATTACTAACTTCATGTACACAAGTAGAGCAATAAAGACCAAGACTGGCTTACGAAAATGTTAAACAAGTATGCTTGCTTATCACATGACCTTCAATGTTTCGTCTAAAACATTGAACACCAACTTGTCATTTAAAACTCTAGCTTTTCAATTCCTTGAAGTTTACATGTTTTCAATTTGTAATTTACTTTGTTTTTAGTACCAACCATGTTAAATATGAGTTTTTTTTGTCAATCATGTACTATCTCTAATAAACTTTGTGACCAAATATGGTTATTTTATTAAGACAGAATTACAAATTTTGTCCTTTAAAAAAAGCCAAATTACGGTTCGTGTCCTTTGTTAAGTTTCCTTGCAAGCGGTGTACTTTAAACATTTTTTTCCTACACGTTATGTCCTTTACGCTAACTGGGTTAGAAAAACTCAGTTAAGTATGACATGTGCCAGACATGTGATGGGCATAATTGTAATTTTAGTGTATCTTTAAATTAAAAAAAATATATTCATGAACTATGCAACTTGTAAAACAAACGGGCCGCCATCATCACCACCACTTTCATCATTCACTTCCTCGTCTTGTTCGTGACCGACGGAGGGACACCTTGGAGAAAACAAATCCGGCCGTCTCCGTCGCCGTTAAACGCTATACCCACTAACCTCCTTAATTACGTCACTGATATGTAGATCTCGCCGTTGCCATCTCCGTCGCCGTTGACCTTGCCGCTGGCACACATCACTACCCCCTCAACCTCTCCGTTAACCGCTGAAAATCGTCCACAACTTCCTTTCCGACTAGCTCAGCTACAACATAACATACGCTTAAACCCCAATTTGCCACAACCAATTTCTGGAATAGGGTTTCCAAACCCAAAACCGAGGTATTAGAACATAAAATTGTGGGATCTGGATGTTTGTTTGCTCATTGTAAAACCTTTAACTTAAAAAATCAAACAATAGCTACACTGCAATGGTTCCACAACTCCACTCGATAACGGCGGTCACACTGCTCGCAATTACACTCCTCTACACATCTAGGGTTCAATCGGTCGAAGTAAACTGGGCCGCCGCCGCCTCCCAACCGCTGTCGCCGTCCACGATTGAAGTGTTAGAAGCTTGAAAGCTGAGTAAAGAAGCCTGAGAAGCTTGAAGCTCGAAAATAGCATTAAAAACAGAGTAAAGAAGAGAGAGGGAGTATATGGTGGCGAATGGCCGTCATAAAATATGGTGGCTGGATATGGTGGTGGTTGGTGATGGTGGTGGTAGTGGTGCGAAGAGGGAAAGATAGAGCGAGGATGAGCTGCAGGCTGCAGAGATAGAGAGAAAAAGGATGGGTCGGGTTCGGGTGATAGGGATACGGGTTTTGGAAAAGGATGGGTCGGGTTCGGGTGATAGGGATCGTTTGCGGTGGCCGGAATTTATGGTGGCCGGAGTTTATGGTGATGGTGGTGGCTTAGAGAGAAAGAAGAGAGAAAGGAGGGGATTATATATATTTTCTTTCTTTTTTTTAATTTAAAGATACACTAAAATTACAATTATGCCCATCACATGTCTGGCACATGTCATACTTAACTGAGTTTTTCAAACCCAGTTAGCGTAAAGGACATAACGTGTAGGAAAAAAATGTTTAAAGTACACCGCCTGCAAGGAAACTTAACAAAGGACACGAACCGTAATTTGGCTTTTTTTAAATGACAAAATTTGTAATTCTGTCTTTTATTAACGATATACAGTAAATATATACTTGTAAAAAAATATACATGTCTTTTCATATTTATAGATCTAGGTACGGCCTTGTGAAACAATTTGAAACATCCTTGGGAATATTATAATAATGATTGTTGTCTTGATATAAAAATACAAAATATTTTTATTTTTCTCACTAAATTATATATCGTTTATCAAAAAGTTAAAATACATAAAAGCACAATAAGATGTCAACGGTGTTTTCGTATATCTTTTTAATTTTGTTATCTAATATTTAAAATTTGAACTTTTATTAAATCATGCATAATGTTTTCATAACATAATCTAAAAAATAAGATATTTATAAATTTAAAGAGTTATTTATGAAATTAACCCAAAATTCATAAATTGTTTGGGAAATTTTGTAATATGGGAAAATATATAGACTAAATATGTCGAGGACCATTAAAACAAAGGACTTTGATAAAAAGACAAAATAGTGGGAGGGTGTAGATGTGGACAATGTGACACTGATACCGTTGTATGTATTTAACCGAGATTATTAAACTTATTTATATTATTAAATATTTTACTGAAATCAATTATATTAGGTGTACGCATTCTAAGGCTAAGGGGTGTGGGGGGCTCTGATGGGGGCTTCAGTGGGGGCTCCAGCCAATAATATTATGACGTGTGGTAGAGAGAGAAACTGGATAAGGGGGGTGTTGGAGCCCCCGTTGGAGCCCCTGGCCCTGGTGTGGAGGGGCTCCAGCAGGGGCTCCAACGATTTTTTTTTATTTTTTTATAAATATATTCAAACAACGTATTATTAAAAAAACCTATAAATTATTAAAAAAACACACATTTTTTTTAAAATTCAAATTACAAAAAAAAACATATTAAAAATTAAACAAACAATAATACTTAGTAATAACACTACTCTAATACAAGATCATCGGGTCGCCTCGCCCACAAATGTTCAACCAACTCATATCGAAGATCCCCGTGTATCTCACGGCTCTTGATATTTGCTATGTTATGAAGTCTTTGTTGATCACTGATTGTGGACGGTTGTGGCGGAATGTCACCTTGGTAGTTTTGGCAGATAGCTTTGCCCTCGTCTTCTAACGTCATGTTGTGTAGGATCAGACACGTGTAGACGACGTCCGTTATCCTCTCCCGAGTCCAATAACGTATCGGGTTCGCCAGAACATAATATTGTTTTTTCAGAGCTCCAAAAGCTCTTTCAATATCTTTTCTAGCAGACTCTTGCTTCTTCGTAAAATACTTCCGTTTGTCGGCGATTGGATCTGTAGAAGCTTGAACTAACAAAGCCCATTCGTTGTAAATACCATCGACCAGATAGTACCCGTACTTGAAGAGTTCTCCATTTACAACAAAAGATTGAGGTGGTTCAACCCCGTCGATAAGGTCGTTGATCAAATGTGACTGATCGATAACATTAAGGTCGTTATTTGACCCAGCAACACCAAAAAAAGCATGCCAAAACCATAGATCCTGTGACACCGCCGCCTCAAGTATAAGGGTCGGCCCTTCTTGATCACCACGGTGGAACTGACCTCGCCAGGCCATTGGACACATAGCCCATCCAACATGCGTACAATCGATGCTACCTAGCATCTCAGGAAAACCATGTTTTTCTGCGTGCACCTCATATATGCGTTGGATGTCATACATTGTAGGTTTACGCAGATATCTCCGAGCGTAAATCGATATGACTCCTACGTATATAAAATAATCTATAAACATATAATATATATTACAAAATGTAATAAATATTTAATAAAAAGTAAAATTAATGTTTTTTACCTTGGCAGAAAAAATGAAGGGATTCACGTGCAACCCTTTTCGACATCTGTAAATACTCATCCAAAGCGTCCGACGAGATGCCGTACGCTAATTGACGGATAGTAGCCGTGCATTTTTGAAGATGGGTAAAACCGGGGAGACCCCTAGCATCCTCCCTTTGTTGAAAAAAGGGATACCGTGCCTCTAAATCACTTGCTATACGCATGAACAATTGTCTGCTTATTCGGAAACGAGTTCGAAAATCCGACTCCTCATATACCGGTTGAGGGCTAAAATAATGCCTAATCAAAGTATCGTTAGCACCCGATCGATCACGATCACGAGGTGGTGCTCTAACCCTCGGGACTCGAGGTTGATGGGCTTGATTTTGCAAGAGATCGACCACGGTTGCGGTCAAAACTCCCCCTACATGAAGAAGCAAATCATCCTCTTCGGAGGAGTCGGAATCAGACGAGTACGACGACATTTTTTTTTAAAAAAAAGTTGGGAATATGGGTTGATTTTGGGTTTTATTTTGAAGTTGTGGTGATTGATATGGGTGAAATGGGGTATTTTATAGATGAAATGGGGTATTATTTAGGGAAAAAATATATATATTTTTTAATTTAATCCCTTCCCAACGGCTATTTTTCCCTTCCCAACGTCCCTTTTCTCTCTCTTCTCCCGCGACCAGCCTCACGCCTGCCTGGATTTCTGCGCTCGCGCCCCTGCTTGAGCCCCGGTGGTGTGGGGTTAGCGCCCCGGGGCGCGAGCGGAGGGGCTCTAGCGCCCCGGTTATCGCCCCACACCCCTCAGCCTAAATAAATAATACTCTACAATATTTGGTGACTTTATACTATATTTAACACAACAATATATATAGCATTAATGGTGATGGGGACCCAAATTATTTGATTGACAGTCTGTAACTCACTTCCTCCACACCCTTCCATTTATGATTCATTTTCTTATTATTATTACTTTTGAAAAAACCACATTATTTTTTCTCCATGGTTTACATCTGAAGAGGTAGGTCCCAGCAGAGCCCAGTTGGACCCGCAAGACTCACCTTGAAGAGGGACGTCTGCGCAGAAACCAACTGGATCTGCAGGACCAACCATGCTCAGAGACGTGACGTCCTTACGCGCAGTACGCAAGCTGTCCCCGCAGGAAATGCCTCCCGATGGTGAAGGACTCCGCCTGTTCCCGCAGCTTCGGATACAAGCCATCAGGGAAGGCCACCTGCGCAGCAAGGCTACACGCACAAGGCACTTAGCTCTCAGTCGTTCAGTGTCACCTGAAGGAATGAGCAAAGCCGGGAACAATCCCGCACAGCGGCGGGAGGGGGAATACTCCCGCCCAAATAAGCCAGTCCGTACAATACAGGAAGATATTCTGTACTGTACCTGACGAGGTATGGGAAAAAGATCTGACTAGAGATACGACAGCTTATTGACAACAGTATGGCGAGCAGCATGCTCCTGCACTGTATGTCACTATTAGCCGCTGCCTACTCACCAACTCCTGTCATACCACGTGCATAGCCGGCAGTTGGTGGAAAAATAATAGTACACAGCAGGCCTGGTCACTATCAGCCGCTGCCTACCCACCAACTACCAGCAGGGCACGTGCGTAGGCCACTGTTGGTGGAACAGGAACACTGTTGCAGCCGGCCACACCTCCTTGGAAACCTACCTTCGGCTATAAATACCACAAATGGTGTGACCATCTGATCTTATCACATTATCATCATATTATACCTGATATCTGCTCTAGCAATCTCTTAATATACTTTTATATTTAAAGAGCAATCTAGTCTGATTCTCACGCCGGAGGGTGGTCACAAGGAGGAACCCCCCCCCCCCCCCTTCTCAGTGACAAGCTCACGGTGTCTGTTTTGCAGGTTATCAGAAGAACCATCTTCTCTGGGTCTAACCACTCGTGGGAAACATCTATCTAACCCCCAGGTTATCCGTAATCTGCCCGGGGTCCGGTTAGTGTTTCTTCATTTGCGCCATCCGTGCATAAAGCTAGAACTTCATTTTTCTCCAGTTTTTTCAAACTTCTAGAAAGATGGTTAAAGAAATTCCGGTAACCACAACCCCAGCTACTGGGGGGAATACCGGCTACACAGTTTTTACAAACACTACCCCGGCTACCCAAGCCGGGGCAAGTGAAGTAAATTTTACGAACACTACCCCAGTTACCCAAGCTGGGGCAAGTGCAGTAAATAATCGCCAACTGGGATTCACTGATACCCAGTTTGAAAAACGAACAAGACTCCCCCGCCAAACTCTCGATGAAGTTAAGGCATGGGCGGAGGCACGTCAAAAGGAATTCCAAGCTGAGTTGGACGAACGCTTGCGTTCCGTCCAACAGGCTGACGAATTCGAAGAATACTTGGACGACTCGGAGGAGTCCGACTCCGACGCGAACCCTCGCCATAGGGCAAAAGGGAAGCGTAAGGAAACGGACTCCTAACCGAGAAGGCATTTTGGACAAGCCTTCAAACCAAAAAGCACAGGTGGAAGTCCACGAGACTTCTCCAAAACATTCAGACCAAACGTTGCAAATGCGGGAACGTCCAAATTTGCAAGGGACATTGCGGAAGCAATCGCCCCAAAAAGTGCCAAACAAATGTCCAGCATAGGCACATATGATGGTATATCTGACCCAGATGATCATTTGAACAGATTCATAGCGGGGGCAACCGTCAGTAGTTGGACGGAACCTACGTGGTGTTACATGTTCCAAATGACGCTTGTTGGGGCCGCTAGAACGTGGTTCGATCGTCTACCGGTCAACCACATCTACGACTGGGCAGACTTCCAGCAGAAGTTTAGCCAACACTTCAGCCAGCAAAGAAAGTATACCGAGGAACAATGGACAATCCTCAAGTGCATTCGAGAACAAGACGAATCTTTGCTAGACTTCATCACACGCTTCAATTCGAAGAAGCTAAGTCTGGGTAACATTAGCGAAGATCTAGTTCGCGCTGCCTTTATTCAGGGCGCGAACGACCCAGAGCTCATCCGCACCTTAACGGGTAAAGATGGCATGCCATCCACATGGGATGCCATCATGACAGCAGCTAAACGCTTTGCGGAAACGAAGAAGCAACTGGGTAGAGATCTCCCACAGAGCACAAACCTCTACACCCAGAAAACAAGGGAAGACAACGTCCTTACCGCCCGATTAAACAAAAAGCGAAAGCTAGGCATTTGGCAGTCAAGGGTAAACTTTGACACCTCATCCGGCTTGCAACATCGGTTAGGCGGAAGGGATAACGTACGGTCGAACCAGAACTCCAGATGGACGCCGCTCACCAAAAGCGTCACCGAGATATTCGCCACTGAGGACCTCCCATGGCCAAAGCCTCCAATAATCCGACATCGTCACAATGCTGATCGGAGCAAATACTGTGACTTTCACAGGACAAAAGGCCACAACACCGAAGAATGCATAGACGTAAAGGACATGGTCGAAGCATTTGTCAGAGATGGGACGCTCGCGCACCTCGTGGCGCAATGAACGCTGAGCAGGCTGATGCGTGTAGAACCCCGGCTGGGGAAAACACGAATAACATTCCAGATTCAATGTGGAGACTACATGCTGCGTAAAGAACGAGATCCCGAACCAGGTGCGTATCGGCTCGATGGCACTCCCATCCCAACAACATGGAAGGGAGCTCATTTACACAGTTTGCATGTAAATCAATTCCAAATTTGTAAAGAAAAGGCCAAGAGCCACTTCTAATGGAAATGATTCTCCTTAAAACATCGACGCTGATGATTTTACATTTATACTTTTATGAACTATCAACACGGATATGCCGGTTTTCACCGCATAATTACGTGGAAAGTCGTTGCATGGGGAAGGCGGCAAAACCCGCATAAACCCAAAAAACGGCAAACCTTCACGCAGGTCAGTTGGGGAAAAGTTCAGTTATCCCACTAAATGAAAGTGCCGGTCTATCCGCATGAATCATGAGAGGAAACTGAACACTAACCTATTAACAACCGCGCGTCGAACGGTTAATTTATTCAACACTAATATGCCGGTTTTCACCGCATAATTACGTGGAAAGTCGTTGCATGGGGAAGGCGGCAAAACCCGCATAAACCCAACAAACGACAAACCTTCACGCAGGTCAGTCGAAGGGGAAAAGTTCAGTCATCCCATCAAATGAAAGTGCCGGTCTATCCGCATGAATCATGAGAGGAAACTGAACACTAACCTATTAACAACCGCGCGTCGAACGGTTATTCAAAACAGAGTTTCTAACAAAAGGATGAGGAAAACCTACACGCAGGTCGGATATAGGTTAAAGTTTAGCCATCCTACTAAGTGCAAGTGACGGTCCTATCCGCACAATCACGAAAGAGGAAGCAAAACTTCAACCTATTATCTACCACGTTCAAAGGTTAACTTATCCTAAACACTTAGAAATTTCAAAAAAGGATGAGGAAAACCTACACGCAGGTTAGATGTACGTAAAGTTTAGCCATCCTACTAAGTGCAAGTGACGGTCCTACCCGCACAATCGCGAAAGGAAGCAAAACTTCAACCTATTATCTACCACGTTCAAAGGTTAACTTATTCTAAACACTTGGAAAATTGCTAATTTAAACTAAAGTATGCAAGTCATATAACGTTTATAAAGCAAGGAATCCAGAGAAAGAAGCGGTCTTACCCGCACAAAAATTTATATTTCACAAGGATTCATTACAAGAATGGCCGGGTAACTACCCGCCTACAAGAAAATAAATCTATACAAGCTAAATCTATCCTAGCAGTGGGAAGGGATCTTCAGGATCAGGCTTCAGGGCCACTTCCACTTGGACCAGCAACGTCAGTAGAGCGTGGCAGTTCAAGGAAAGCCTTAAGGATAGCTAGCCCATCATCAGCAGCAGCAACTTCATTCACCTTCTCCACCACCGGATGCGGGAAGGCGGCGTACTGATTCACTGCTTGGTCGTAAACAGCTTCAGTATCAACATTGTACAAAGGGAAGTTGGAAGGCGGGATGCCTTTCTCAACGAACCCTAGACCAAGCAGGAAGCCGGCCTTTTCCCCATCCTCGTGAGAAGCGTTGAGGGCTACGCTCATAGCATCATCATAAGAGGTCTCTGAGAAGACCCGATGCACAACATACAAGAAAATATACAAGTATCAACCTTTTCGTATCTACAAAGAAAAGCGTAAAGAAATAAAAAGCATACCTGAGACAACGCTTCTCGAAGAAGCCATTCTTTGGCAACCAGAGCTTCTTGGAGGGCAGCTTGAGCTTCGTTACGGGCGCGTTCGGCTTCACTCTTGTTGAGGTTGGCAAGCAACACTTCTTTAGCCGCAGCCTCTTCGACGCCCTTTAGCTTCCGCTCAGTATGGTCAAGCACCCCCCTCTGGTCCAAGATCTCCTGGAGCTCTTTGGCGTCTTCCATCGCCAAGGCATCATGAGCCTGCTGGAGAGCCTCTAATTTGGCTTTAAGCTCTTCATTCTCCACGCGTAGAGGCTCAGCAACAGCTTCAGCCTTGGTGGCCCTCTCGGTTGCGTTCCTCGCAGTTTCCTTAGCCAGCCGAAGCTGTTCATTAACAGCTTGGGCAGCCTTGGAACGGGCCTCGAGTCGAGCCTGAACTTCAACCTCGAGGGCCTTGAAGGCCTTCTCCTTTTTCGCAGCCACTGCGGAAAGCATTTGGTTCTCCTCCCGGACAGCCCGCGCCTGAGCCACTTCTTTAAGGCGAGATGCTTTTAACTTGTCGTTTTCACGACAAAGCAGCTCGACGGGCGGCTGCATCCGGGCCAGGAGAACCCGAAGCTCATTGGTTAGCCTACCCTCCTGGTAGCTAGCCATGGCTTCCCCCAACGCACCACTGGGAGCAGCGTGACGAGCCCATTCCACGCACTCCACAGGGGTGCGAAGAGTTGTTCCTCGGCGAATGTTCTATCGTGGAACATACACTTCATTGGAATCCGACACTGCAAAAAACATAAAGCAGTTAGGAAAAGATGATAAAAAAAATGTATATATAAAAAATGGGCCAAAAGAACCCTACGCACCTGTAGGGTCAATAACAGGCCGATAGCCGCCAAACCCATCACCTGAACCAAGGGAAATCCATCCAAGAGGTCAGGCAGATAGGAAGGTGGCAGAGATTGGCGAGAAGCCCCATGCGTACCTGATGGACCGGCCGTCGTTGCCGATGACGGGGGCATGGTAGCAGCCACCGCAGTCGCCGCCGCATCCGCAGCAATAGTAACCGCCGGCTCGGTGAAAGATGCTGTAAAAATCGCACTCACAGCCGGCGGTGACGTCATCTCAGCTGGAACAGTCGGCTCAAAGGAGTGAGCAACTGAACCAGCGGAAGCAGGCGCAGGCGCCTGGGTCGACGCCTCAGGTAGGCTGACCAAGCCTACCGTCATTGGCGGGGAGGTACTCCTCGGCGCTCCACCCTGGAATGCGTCAACATCCACGCCTGCGTAAAGAAGATAAGTGTTAAATGATATTAAGCTATGAAGTTAAAAGACAAGAAGTTTGTACTTACGGGTTTTCTTGAGCCTAAAGGTACGGAGAGGCGGGGACGAACCCGATGGAGCCGGCCTCATTGCGCCGGTTACCGTCGTCTTCTTGGGCTCTCCGGAGGTGACAGTCGCAGCCTCCGGAGCGGTGGTCTTATCACCACCGGGATTCCCCGCCACCTCTTCGCTCTCGGTCTCCGAATCAGACCGAGGCGCCGGATCGGCAGTGGAGGCCACCTTCTCCTTTCCCTTCCCGCCGTCAGCCTTCTTCTTCCGCACCAACGGAGGACCATCTGCGGATTCCTCATCAGAACATACGATTAGAGGAATTCCAGCAGAGGTTTCAACATTGAGGGGTCGAGGGTTGAATAGCGCCTTACCTGGCCGCCTGGCGCTCAGGATCTCGTGGCCTAGCGGATAGACCTCCACGAACCGATCCGCAGTTTGTTCTAGGATGGGCAACTCGTTCTCGTCTAGAGCGCGAGTACCCATCCGGGCGGGACCGTCAGCCTCCCGCGGGTTAAGGAGCGACTGCAGGTCGTTCCTCTCTGAAGTAAACAGGAAAAAAGTTAGAAGAAATTCAGATTCAACAATTAGAAACAAAGCATACCGTAAGGAACAGAGTTCGAACCGTATTCGAGGACGATTGGGATCTTTTGCGCATCAGCAGCCTTCCACACCCGGCTCATCCCCAACATCACCATCCCGGACTCCGCAAACCGGTAAACCGGAGATTGGACCCGGGAAATCCGCGAAAACCATTCCGCCTCCTCGTAGTTGGAGGCGTGAAGGCTGGGAAGAGCTTGCCCGTTCTTAAACTTCATGGCAAGGGGGATGGCGTGAGCGGATATGAAGAAGAACTCCCTCTTCCACGCGCGAAGACTGCGCTCGGTTGCGCAAATCCTCAAACCCTTGATTCGGGTTATCAGGGTATACCACCCCTGGATGCACCTCCAGGTATAGAAGGTCATCAGGCGGTCAACATAGGGCTCAATGCCCAAAATCCGGCACACCCACTCGAAGTGGCGAATCTTGGCGATCGCCATGGGGTGCAACTCGGTCAAATGAACACCGTGCCTCTCAAGGACACGGTAAACAAACTTTGTCAATGGGAACCTAAGATTCCCATAAACAAAGAATGCAGCATAAACACCGATCTTGCCTCTGGGGGCATCGTACACCGTCTGGTGGGGTTCAGGAAACTCAGGCTCGAGAGACTCGAGCATGAACTTCCTGACGACGTACCGATACAGATCGCCAGGCAGAGCACACTGGCACTCGCCAGCAGTACTCTTGTCATCAGCTGTAGATTCGAGATCACGAGACATCTTGTAAAAGAAGAAAACGATTTCGGGAAAATGCTTGCCTGAAAAGGTGAGTATTCGCCGGAAATCGCTTAGAAGATGAAGAGAAGAGTGAAAGTATGGATTACAAAGAACCCTCTCCCCCTTTATATATTAATCGCAATTAATGCGATGAAATTAATGCGGAAGAGAGAGAAAACGAAGGTGCAATGAAACTATGACACGTGGCAAAAAGCAAGCTGGCAACAGCTATTGACAGGACGAATACCATTAATTTCGCGGGCACGCGCCCGAAAAAATCGCGCCCACGCGCCTGAAAAAGCGTCTGGAAGGACCATGTACTGTCACGTCACCATAACTTCCTGCACGTCCTGACACAGTCAGAAGAAACCGTCGCACGACGTTTCAGAGGTTTGGATTGTTCTTATCTTTCTACCAACTCTTCGAATTTCAAAATTCAAAATTCAAAAAGATCAAAAAGTAAGCGGGAAAATACCCCTTACCTTGGCAACCAAGTAACCGTAAGACGGATGCGGGTACAGTGTTAAGGCAAAACCCTTCACATACCTAGCACCCGCAGGGAATTGAAGCCAAGTAAACCTTGGCAAACAAGTAACCGTAAGACGGATGCGGGTACAGTGTTAAGGCAAAACCCTTCACATACCTAGCACCCGCAGGGAATTAAAGCCAAGAAAACCTTGGCAAACAAGTAACCGTAAGACGGATGCGGGTACAGTGTTAAGGCAACACCCTTCACATACCTAGCACCCGCAGGGAATTGAAGCCAAGTAAACCTTGGCAAACAAGTAACCGTAAGACGGATGCGGGTACAGTGTTAAGGCAAAACCCTTCACATACCTAGCACCCGCAGGGAATTGAAGCCAAGAAAACCTTGGCAAACAAGTAACCGTAAGACGAGCGCGGGTACAGTGTTAAGGCAAAACCCTTCACATACCTAGCGATCCGCTGGGAATTGAAACCAAGAAGGATCTTCTGGGCAATGATTGCGGAAACGGAAATAACATCCCCGCATAGCGGGAACGTCGAGAACTACGTTGTTTGAAGCTCCAGGATGGAATTGGTGGTTTTAACATAATTGATCACTATGTTCAAAACTACCAAAACCTCATGGAGAATCCACACAAGTGGGACTCAACGCTCCTGACTTGCGAGGAGGTTACAGACCTACCCGCATCATACCCAAAGACCAAGCAGGAAACTCGAGAATTTCTGCAAGTGACAAGGACTTCCGCGGGAGGAATCCATATGGAAAACCTTAAAAAACCCTTTTCAAAACCCTTTGCTTAAGTCCAAAAGTTCACCTCACTTTATTAAACACTCATGAGAAGAACATTGGACTGGGGGGACTTGAAGAGGTAGGTCCCAGCAGAGCCCAGTTGGACCCGCAAGACTCACCTTGAAGAGGGACGTCTGCGCAGAAACCAACTGGATCCGCAGGACCAACCATGCTCAGAGACGTGACGTCCTTACGCGCAGTACGCAAGCTGTCCCCGCAGGAAATGCCTCCCGATGGTGAAGGACTCCGCCTGTTCCCGCAGCTTCGGATACAAGCCATCAGGGAAGGCCACCCGCGCAGCAAGGCTACACGCACAAGGCACTTAGCTCTTAGTCGTTCAGTGTCACCTGAAGGAATGAGCAAAGCCGGGAACAATCCCGCACAGCGGCGGGAGGGGGAATACTCCCGCCCAAATAAGCCAGTCCGTACAATACAGGAAGATCTTCTGTACTGTACCTGACGAGGTATGGGAAAAAGATCTGACTAGAGATACGACAGCTTATTGACAACAGTATGGCGAGCAGCATTCTCCTGCACTGTATGTCACTATTAGCCGCTGCCTACTCACCAACTCCTGTCATACCACGTGCATAGCCGGCAGTTGGTGGAAAAAGAATAGTACACAGCAGGCCTGGTCACTATCAGCCGCTGCCTACCCACCAACTACCAGCAGGGCACGTGCGTAGGCCACTGTTGGTGGAACAGGAACACTGTTGCAGCCGGCCACACCTCCTTGGAAACCTACCTTCGGCTATAAATACCACAAATGGTATGACCGTCTGATCTTATCACATTATCATCATATTATACCTGATATCTGCTCTAGCAATCTCTTAATATACTTTTATATTTAAAGAGCAATCTAGTCTGATTCTCACGCCGGAGGGTGGTCACAAGGAGGAACCCCCCCTTCTCAGTGACAAGCTCACGGTGTCTGTTTTGCAGGTTATCAGAAAAACCATCTTCTCTGGGTCTAACCCCTCGTGGGAAACATCTATCTAACCCCCAGGTTATCCGTAATCTACCCGGGGTCCGGTTAGCATTTCTTCAACATCAATTAGTTGTAATCATGTTTGATTTATTGATGCTAGACATAACCCGTACACATTTAAACTTTGTGTAACCTAAATATGACATTCATAATTAAGTTGATAGGTTGTAAATACGTTAAAATGACGTAATCAAGACTCTATTTCATATGACAAGATCGCAGTAATGAAGTCTGTTAAAAATTAAAAAATCCTATATTCTAATTCTAAAAAGTCAAGAAATTTCTTAGAAGAAAATAAAATCAACTGTTAAACATATCAAAAATGGGTGAGTATGGGTGCAAATGAGTCGAGCCACTCACGAGCTACTCTTGATCGGATTGATAAAGAACTCGAAACGAGCCGAGCCTTATTGAGCCTCAACAGAGATTGAGCACAAATAAAGCTCGTTTGGTTATCAAGCCCAGCCTCGAGCCTTATATATGAAGATCGTTTAAACACTTTTCAAATTCTATGTATTAGTTACAGACAACACAACCGGGCTCAAACCAAGCTTTGACTCATTTAATAATAAACAAGCTAAACCGAAGTTAAACTCAAACAGGACTAGGGCTGTTCAAAAAGCTCGAAGCTCAGTCTCGTGGCTCGCTCGAATAAAACTAGCTATAAAAATTTGATTTGTAACATCCTGAGCTTATTTGAATCATTTTTGTAACCGAGCCAAAATCGACTTTAGCTCGGCTCAAGTCATGGCTCGGCTCGTTGGCTCGATCTTAAGCTTGTTTAACTTCAAAATCAAGCTAGAGCCTAACTAAGTTGTCCTGTTTAATTTCGACTTCCCTCGAATTCCTCCTCCTCCTCTCCATCTCCACCACCATCACCGCCCACAACATCACCAAAATTCTCGCCTCAGACTCGACCTTTTCAACCTTCAACCACTACCTCACCATCACTCACCTCGCCAATGAGATCAACCGCAGGCAAACCATCACCGTCTGCGCAGTAGACAATGCCGCAATGTCGTCGCTTGTCGCCAAAGGCTACTCTCTCCAAACCATGAAAAACATCCTCTCACTCCACGTCTTCGCCGATTACTTCGGGTCCAAAAAGCTCCACCAGGTCACCAAGGGCTCCACCACCACCGCCACACTATACCAGGCCACTGGTGAAGCACCAGGTATAGATATAGGATAAAGATTAGACCCAAACAGAAAAGAGAATATAGTATTTAAGGTTTTAGTGTGACACTTTAATGCTAAATATTAAAATAAACAATTATTTTAGTGTCACTGTGTATAATGTAATCCTACATTGAATGAAAATTAATCAATTATTTACCATCTTACACAGGAACCACCGGATACGTCCACATCACCGACGTCAAAGGTGGCAAAGTCCGGTTCACTCCGGAAGACAACCCGTCCCAAACCGACGCCGTTTACGTCAAATCGATCAAGGAGATGGCGTACAACATCTCCGTCATTCAAATCAGCTCCGTTTTACAATCGCCTGAAGCCGAAGCCCCAACGGCCGCTCCAGATCTAAATTTAACCTCCTTGTTACAACGAGAAGGTTGCCAGTCGTTCTACGACCTGTTAACAACTTCCGGTGCAATCGGAACGTTCTTAAGCAGTGTCGAAAGCGGTGTAACGGTTTTTTGTCCGGGAGATGATGCAATTTCTGCTTTCGCGCCAAAATATAAGAACCTGACGGCTTCGGAGAAGACGTCGTTGTTGCTTTACCACGGGATTCCGTTGTATAACTCGTTAGGTATGCTTAGATCGAGTAACGGGTTGATGAACACGTTAGCGACGGAAGGAGCGAAGAAGTACGATTTTACGGTGCAGAATGACGGTAACGATGTTACGTTGAAGACGAAGGTTGTAACGGCGACGATTGATGGGACGGTAGTTGATGCGGAGCCAATTGCGATTTACACGATCGATAAGGGTAGTAAAACTTTATTGGGACTATTTGGCAGCTGTGATACTATTAAAAGACTATCTCTGAATCGGTAATAAAAAAATATTATTTGGTTTAGTTAAAAATTAAAAAGATGTTTTAATATTTATTTTTGTAAAGTCTTTTAATAGATAAGTTTTAAAAACTTATGGATTTAGTGGTGATCAATTAATAGTCAGGCCTCTTAATAGCTCCAACATTTGTTTAATTACATTGTGTCTAATTAGGTTTTATTGCCGAGAGAGTTGTTTAAAGGAACGGTTGAAGCCGATGAGCCCGCACCAGCCCCCAAGGGCGCAAAGAAGAAAAAGAAGGCGGCAAAGAAGGGAGACTCCTCGGAGATGATGCCGACGCGCCAGGCCCGGGGTCTGATGATTACTATAGCGACGATGATGCGGCGGATCAGACGGCAAGTGGTGGTGGAAGGCTGGTGGCACCGGTGGTGGTTATGGTGTTTAGTTTGATGTGGTTGGTTTTGGTTTGATTTTCTTTTTTTTGAGTGTCGGTGTGATAAAGTGACGGTGGGTATCATGGGTCTCTCATGGGATTTGCTCTTCAGGAATAGAATTCTCTTTCTTATTTTTTGTTTTTAATTTATGATTAAATGATATTTATTTTGTTGTTTATCTTAAAACAAAAATAATTGAGTCTTTCTTTTTCGGTTGTTTTCATTGTAATTACTTCTGTGTTGTTTATAAAATAGAAAGTATTTGTATGATGTACCAACTACTCTTCTTTATGGTTATTTATTATTAAACATTAGTTAGGCGTTATTATTTAGTTGTCACCCGATTGATTGATACTAGTTTTTAATTACGCTAGACAGATGTTCATGTGATGTGGCGGATGTTTGAACACAAACTCTGTTAATCACATAACAATTATGAGTGTTTATGGTTCAGTTTAAAACCTTGTAACCGTTTAAAGTCATCAGCTTAGTTTCACAGTTGGTTTTTAAACTTTCGGCTGGTTGATCGGTTTCAAAAATTTCAAACCGTAGTGAACGTTTTGGTTTGCGGTTTATACCAAAAACCGGTTGTGTTAGATATGTTTCGTTTATACCAGACCAGACTATAAATGTTTAATGCAATTTAATCTATTTTATTATTTAGAATTAGATATGTTTTGTTACATAAACTTTCGGCCGGTTGATCGGTTTCAAAATTTTCAAACCGTAGCGAACGTTTTGGTTTGCGGTTTATACCGAAAACCAAGGTTGTAAAAGTCGTTAGGCGGCCCTAGGCGGTCGACTGAGGAGTTGCGAGTACTCGGGAGTAGTCGGGGATTACTCGGAAAATACCTACGGAGTACTCGGCCGAGGCGGGGAGTACTCGATCTAGGCGGGGAGCAATCAGGGAGTACTCGGCCGCCTACTAGGGAGTTTTACAACATTCACGAAAACCGGTTGTGTTAGATATGTTTCGTTTATACCAGGCCAGACTATAAATGTTTAATGCAATTTAATCTATTTTATTATTTAGAATTAAATATGTTTTGTTATATATATTTAGATATAGTTAAAATATAATTGAACAAAGACTTTTTTAATACAAATAAATGTGGCTATTACTACTTTAAATTTACTTAATTTCGGTGTGTGTGTGTGTGTGTGTGTGTGTGTGTGTGTGTGTGTGTGTGTGTGTGTGTGTGTGTGTGTGTGTGTGTGTGTGTGTGTGTGTGTGTGTGTGTGTGTGTGTGTGTGTGTGTGTGTGTGTGTGTGTGTGTGTGTGTGTGTGTGTGTGTGTGTGTGTGGTAAGATTAAAATGAAAATCCACTTGAGTTGTGAAAACCCGCGAAAACCCTATGTAACATCGTTTTTTTTGTTATATGTAATATATGTTGTAACATTTAACACAAAACATCGAAATATCAAAAAAAAAATGTTTTGCTATTTTTTAACATTTTTTTACTAATTTTTATATATGTTTTCAGGAGAGAGAAAAAGTTATATTTATATTTACATTTTTTATTCACTTTAATTGTGGACCACAAGATTTAAACATTAATTAAAGACATATGGTTGAGAATGGGTTTCTAGAGTTTTCACAACTTAAGTTACTTACCCACTTAAGTTGTGAAAACTCTAGAAACCCATTCTCAACCATATGTCTTTAATTAATGTTTAAATCTTGTGGTCCACAATTAAAGTGAATAAAAAATGTAAATATAAATATAACTTTTTCTCTCTATACTTACCCACTTAAGTTGTGAAAACTCTAGAAACCCATTCTCAACCATATGTCTTTAATTAATGTTTAAATCTTGTGGTCCACAATTAAAGTGAATAAAAAATGTAAATATAAATATAACTTTTTCTCTCTCCTGAAAACATATATAAAAATAAGTAAAAAATAGCAAAACAATTTTTTTTAGTTTTTGATGTTTTGTATTAAATGTTACAACATATATTACGTGTGTAACAAAAAAAAATTTTAAAAACCATATTACATAAGGTTTTCACAAGTTTTCACAACTCAAGCGAGTTTTCATTTTATACTTCCCCCATATATATATATATATATATATATTGTACTATTTGTATTTATATTATTTCACCTCCCAGGTCTTCCATTAATATTTACCATTTATGTGGCTTAATTATCACTATTCATGTTATAATTCTCTCAAGTGTCATATTTTTCTTATGCTTAGTTATAATTGATGGTACAGTTAAATTAATAATTATTTTAAACAAAAGTTACTACCAAAGCTTAAACTGTAAAACCAAACCGGAACCAAACAGTTAGTAACGATTCGGTTTCAATTTTCAATGGTTCGGTTTTGCTTTTTGATAACAAAAAATCTGAACTAACGGTTGGGTTCACAAGTTTAATTTAAAGACATCAAAACCGACATTGAATACACTTACGCAACATATTAATTTTTTAAAATTAAAAAAATTATAACAATATCACACTCAAATTAAAAAGAATAAAATGATCGTTTTTATGGTGTAACATTTAAAAAAAATATTAACGTATAAAAAAGTTATGACCGTTTAAAATCATAGGTGAAAAGTTGATTTTAAAATTGAAATTAAAAACATAATATGATTAAAGATGTAAGAAGCAAACTTGTAGGTTGGTGGATAGTTGGATAAATTGTATTTAAAAAACAAATTTATCTCCTTTCCTCATGTATATATATGGTATAGATAATGTGAGAATTGTTGAACATTTCTAAGTATTAATGACCAGATATAATGAAATGCAAAAGGAAAGACGGGTTATGCGCTAGCTAAAGAGATAGATACATATGTAGATATGGTATTTGTAATTATTATTATTATATTTGAATTAGAAGATCCTTCTCATATAATTTGAAGAATTCATTAGGAATACTCTTAGCAATCATATTAGTTAGGGAAGAACTTCAATCTATTGCATTAAATGCAAACAAAATTAGAAATAGTATTAAAAATTGTGTAAAAAAAAGTTAAGTACGTTTGATGAAGATAAGATGGTAACGAAGAATTGAAGAACCTGCCAACTGGTTGTGGGCATGTGCCTAACTGGAGGCAGTTGGGGTCATATGTTATTCGTATTTTTCCTTTTAATTTCATTTCATATATATATACTTCGTTGATTTTTAGATGCTCATATTTTCTTAAACTATCCCAATAAAAATATATATTTTATTCATGTGAAAAATAATAAAAAAGAGTTTGTAGGAAGCGTAGTAAATAATGTTAGGAATCTAGGATATATGATACATGTGTTTTAAAATTGACGTTGATAAAATAGTATTTAGTAGAAAAAGTTTGACAGCAGCAAAGAATGTTTATCTAGCTTAGAGTATACAAGGATTGTCCTAAATTTTTATCACATGATAAAACACACCAAAACAGATCAACCAAACTTTATTAAACCTTCAACGAAAACAAAATCTGTCACTAGAATAATTAATTCTATATATTATAACTAGGTTAGTATCCCGTGTAATACACGGGCCGAATAAAACATATAATATCAATAAAAAAAATATGTTTATATACGTGGTATAATTCAGAAATGTATAACAATTTCTTATATATGAAATTAAATATTACATCATATATATACATTTAGAAAAAGATTAAATTCAAAAATTGTTCATAAACCTTCAAATATCTGTACACAACCTACGTGGTTTTCCCATATTAATAATTCAATGGTACGAAGTGATAACTTTAAGATTTTAAAACGGTAAAATAAATCAAGAGTCAAATCAAGTTTAACTAAATTTTCATAGAAGACAAATTATGGGTATTTAGATGTACACGCTTTCGAAAAAGAGACTTTTAATAGTTTAGGCATATGTTAGTTGTTTTACGCAAATTAAAAGAATCTTTATAATAATAATATTTTGAAATAAAGTATTTAAAAAATTAGTTAAAAAGACGTAATAAATAAATAAATAAATAAATAAAAATTAAATGTTTTTTTATTTAGGTAAATCATCATTAAATATAAATTGGATGTGGCTCAATGGTTGAGCACTCACTTTACTAGTGAGAGGTAGGGGGGTAAAACCTCACTATCACCAATTTATATGGGAGATATGAGGGATGATCCTGACTTGCCAGTGTTCGAGTCCTGATCTCACCCGGTTTTACCGGTTCCTCGCTGTCGTGCCGTTTGGCGGGCGTGGTGGTCGGGTTTTATCCGGGGAATCCCTCAATAGGTGGACCACTAGGGGCTCCGTCCGTCCGGACTAGCGGCCGGCTCGGGCTACCTTTAGCCAATGAGGGCCGCGTACGGAGTACCCGACGTTACTTAGTTGATCGTTCCAAAAAAATCATCATTAAATGAGAGTTAATGAAAAACTGATTTAGGAAATTTTAAAAATAATAATAAATGTAGCATATAAATTTAATACATTTAAATAAGGTTTAATTTTATAAAATAGTTTGTGTGTCATTCTATATGACACTTTAAAAAGTATTATATGTCCATATTATTTTGCTTTAATATAGCAGGAAGATTTAGGCTTGAAAATGGAATGTAACGACAAATTTTGCTTTGAAGTAGATTTTAGATGCTGTTCTAAAAGAAAGTAGATTTTAGTTTTTTTAATAAATATTTTCTTTCTTAATCGAAAAGATCAATAGGAATCTGTCTCCCTCATCTTTATACAGCTTTGTAAAATTGTCTTTGTACGATACGAGTGGCAATTTATGTGATGGAGAGCAAGTGTGTATTGTCTGCTTGTCTTGAAAATAATCATTGAAGGAAGAGAAAAAACAAACGTGGGGATATCTGGACTTGTTCCAGAGATCTATAGATGTCTTAAATATGATTAGGACTTCTTAAAAAATAATTAATGTAATATATTTCCTACACTGAAAATATCACAGAAATTATTATTATTATTATTATTATTATTATTATTATTATTATTATTATTATTATTATTATTATTTTACGTTTCTATATGTAATTTTTTTATACCTGAATGGTGACAAGTTGGGAAGCTAACGGTGTTAATATTTTGGAAATTTTATGAGGTTTGATCGTTATAATAACTAAGTGTAAATGAGTGGGAAAAAATCGAACCATAATCGAAAACTAAACCACCGAAATTAATCATAACCGACAAAACCGATCAGTTATAGTTAGGTAAATATGATTAGCTAAACATTCAGTTACGGTTACAGTTACGGTTACGATTATGGTTAATGTGTATTCGTTAACCAACTTTAATTGAAACAGAAGCAAACCTTGTAAATTTGTGATGTTTAGTTTGATTTTTTGACTTGAATTTGACTTTTCAATTCTATAAAAAAAGAAAATGATGTTATAAAAGAATCTTATCAAACGATAAAACTTTATCTTCACGTTATACTTCAGACACATTGATTTCTTTGATCTTTCATCAAATCCTTCCAAATGAAAATCAGTAGAAGAGAATATTTGATTAGAGGTTCGTTGCAACCAAGAATCAATGATTTTCTTCCACATGTTATTATTGGTATAGCAAGACATTTCGTCCTGCTTGATTTGATAGTTAAACCATGTATGACAAGTGGAAGACGTGTTATATTTTTCAATGTAACTATACATAAATAGCGTAGCCTCAACATCTCTATAATTTTACTTGTTCTTTGCATTTCATTATTTCAATTGTAAATTACTATTCTATTGAATTTGTATTTAACTCGTAGTGTAATTTTGTTTCAAAATTTGGAATAGTATCCTTGCAAACTTTTGTTTGAGAAAAATATATTTGGTTATTAGATGCTAAGCAAAAAAAAAAATATTTTATACTTCAAAAAATGTGGAAATTAATAAGGCACCCTTCATGTAAACTTGTTTCTAAAGAGTATTAAAGCCAAAGAGGCATCAAAGTTGTGTGAGCATGGTTTGCAAGTAAAGCATATGGAACAAAATCTACAAGCAAAAGGCATATTATATCCATACCTTTATATCCAACAGTGAGTTTAAGCATGACCTTTTCAAGATACTTAGGAAATCATTCTTATATTCGTACATTACAATAATAATAATAATAATTTTATATTCCAACCCTTACCTATATTTCTTTTAACATAATAATTTGCGTCAAGTAAACGTTTAATGCTTTCCTTTATAGTTTATACCATGTTCCTAAAGAGTATAAATGGTAAGATGAGGTGAGCGAGCATGAGTCAAAGTAGTAAACAAATCTTTTATGTAGTTTAGATCAGATCCAGTTGGTTGTGAACACATGATATGATATGGTTACATGATTTTTTAACTTTATAAATAACTAATATATTTAAATTTTATGTATATTTTTTTAAGAGTTTATAAACCTTCAACATAGTTGCAATGCTTTCTAAAAAAGCATCTAGTTATTTTTTAAGCTTATAAATATTGGCACACCTTCAATAATTTCTAAACTCATTTCATTTTGTTTAGCTAAGGTTTGGTAACTTCGAATCATTAGATCTAGTGAGGCATATGGTTTAACTTAATAACTTGTGTCAAATAATCAAGCACATATTTATTGAGCTTGATGAAAAGGTACCCTGATTTGGAACTAATCATGGTGAGTCGGTGACTTAGATCATGTGGCACGTGCCAGTGACGTGACCACATTGTGGCTAACCCTGTGAAGAATTTTCGAGTATGAGATCCGTGTATGTTCGTGAGGGCTGTATCTCAAGATCCGACAATCAAGGTACTCCAACAACGGAGAGGTTTAATTGTAAGATCACATGGGTTGGGGACACCTCCGTTTCAAAGAAATCCATAGGTTTCTTGACAAATAAAATTCATTATTCAAAATAGATAAACTCTTTTAAGTATCAAATTGAAGAGGTAGGTCCCAGCAGAGCTCAGTTGGTCCCGCAAGACTCACCTTAAACAGGGACGTCTGCGCAGAAACCAACTGGATCCGCAGGACCAACCATGCTCAGAGACGTGACGTCCTTACGCGCAGTACGCAAGCTGTTCCCGCAGGAAATGCCTCCCATGGTGAAGGACTCCGCCTGTTCCCGCAGCCTCGGATACAAGCCATGAGGGAAGGCCACCCGCGCAGCATGGCTACACGCACTAGGTACTTAGCTCTCGATCATTCAGTGTCACCTGAAGGAATGAGCAGAGCCGGGAGCAATCCCGCACAGAGGCGGGAGGGGGAATACTCCCGCCCAAATAAGCCAGTCTGTATACTGAAGGACCTTTTACTGTACCTGACGAGGTATGGGCGAAAGATCTGATCAGAGATACGACAGCTCACTGATACAGTATGGCGAGCAACATGCTCCTGTACTGTATCACTATTAGCCGCTGCCTACTCACCAACTACTGTCATACCACGAGCGTAGCCGGCAGTTGGTGGAAAGGGAATAGTATACAGCAGGCCTGGTCACTATCAGCCGCTGCCTACTCACCAACTACCAGCAGGGCACGTGCGTAGGCTACTGTTGATGAACAGGAACACTGTTGCAGCCGGCCATACCTCCTTGGAAACCTACCTTCGGCTATAAATACCCCAAATGGTATGATCATCTCAACATATCTTATCACATTATCATCATAATATACCTGATATCTGCTCTAGCAATCTCTTAATATACTTTTATATTTAAAGAGCAATCTAGTCTGATTCTCACGCCGGAGGGTGGTCACAAGGAGGAACCCCCCCCCCTTCTCAGTGACGAGCTCACGGTGTCTGTTTTGCAGGTTATCAGAAGAACCATCTTCCAAGGGTCTAACCCCTCGTGGGAAACATCTCTCCAACCCCCAGGTTACCAGTAATCTGACCGGGGTCCGGTTAGTGTTTCTTCATTGGCGCCATCCGTGCATAAAGCTAGAACTACAATTTTCTCCAGTTTTTTCAAACTTTTACAAAGATGGTTAGACAAATTCCGGTAACCACAACCCCAGCTACTGGGATGAACACCGGCAACACAGTTTTTACAAACACTACCCCGGCTACCGAAACCGGGGCAAGTGAAGTAAATCTTACGAACACTACCCCACTTACCAAAGCTGGGGCAAGTGCAGTAAATGATCGCCTACTGGGATCCACCGATACCCAGTTTGAGAAACAAAGAATCCCCCGCCAGACTCTCGATGAAGTTAAGGCATGGGCGGAGGCACGACAAAAGGAATTCCAGGCTGAGTTGGACGAACGCTTGCGTTCTGTGCAACAGGCCGACGAATTCGAATACTGGGATGACTCGGAGGAATCCGACTCCGACGCGAACCCTCGCCATAGGGCAAAAGGGAAGCGTAAAGAAACAGAATCCCAACCGAAAAGGCATTTTGGACAAGCATTCAAACCAAAAAGCACAGGTGGAAGTCCACGAGACTTCTCCAAAACGTTCAGACCAAACGTTGCAAATGCAGGAACGTCCAAATTTGCAAGGGACATTGCTGAAGCAATCGCCCCAAAGAGTGCCAAACAAATGCCCAACATAGGCACATATGACGGTATATCTGATCCAGACGATCATTTGAACAGGTTCATAGCGGGGGCAACCGTCAGCAATTGGACGGAACCCACGTGGTGTTACATGTTCCAAATGACGCTGGTTGGGGCTGCTAGAGCATGGTTCGATCGTCTACCGGTCAACCACATCTACGACTGGGCAGACTTCCAACAGAAGTTTAGCCAACACTTCAGCCAGCAACGAAAGTATACCGAGGAGCAATGGACAATCCTCAAATGCATACGAGAGGAAGATGAATCTCTGCCAAACTTCATCACTCGCTTCAACTCAAAGAAGCTAAGTTTGGGCAATATCAGCGAAGATCTTGTTCGCGCTGCCTTCATCCAGGGCGCACATGACCCAGAGCTCATCCGCACCCTAACGGGTAAAGATGGCATGCCATCCACGTGGGATGGCATCATGACAGCAGCAAAACGCTATGCGGAAACAGAGAAGCAACTGGGTAGAGATCTCCCACAGAGCACAAACCTCTACACCCAGAGGACGAGAGAAGAAAACGTCCTCACCGCCCGACTATATAAAAAACGAAAGCTAGGCATTTGGCAGTCAAGGGTAAACTTTGACACCTCATCCGGCTTGCAACATCGGTTGGGCGGAAGGGATAATGTACAGTCGCACCGGAACTCCAGATGGACGCCACTCACCAAAAGCGTCACTGAGATATTCGCCACTGAAGAGCTCCCATGGCCAAAGCCTCCAATAATCCGACATCGTCACGATGCTGATCGGAGCAAATACTGTGACTATCACAAGACAAAGGGCCACAACACTGAAGAATGCATAGATGTAAAAGATATGGTCGAAGCATTTGTCAGAGATGGGACGCTCGCAGCACCTCGTGGCGTAATAAAGGCTGAGCAGGCGAGTGCGTATAGAACCCCAGCTGGGGAAAACACGAATCAATTCCAGCTTCAAAATCGAGACTACATGCTGCGTAAAGAACGAGATCCCGAACCAGGTGCGTATCGGCTCGATGGCACTCCCATCCCAACATGGAAGGGAGCTCATTTACACAGTCTGCATGTAAATCAATTCCAATTTGTAAAGAAAAGGCCAAGAGCCACTTCTAATGGAAATGATTCTCTTTAAGAACACCGAAGCTGATGATTTTACATTTATACTTTTCTGAACTAATATGCCGGTTTTCACCGCATAATTACGTCGTCATTGCATGGGAAGGCGGTCCTACCCGCACGAACCCAGCAACGTGACAAACCTTCACGCAGGTCAGTTGAAGGGGAAAAAGTTCAGCACCCAAAAATGAAAGTGCCGGTCTATCCGCATGAATCATTAGGGAAACTGAATAATAACCTATCAACAACCGCGCGTCGAACGGTTAAACTATCCAACACTGGTGACGGCATTCACATTACGTGAAGTCGTTGCGTGGGAAGGCGGTCTTACCCGCACGAACCCAATAACGTGGCAAACCTTCACGCAGGTCAGTTGAAGGAGAAGAGTTCAATTATCCCATTAAATGAAAGTGCCGGTCTATCCGCATGAATCATGAAAGGAAAATGAACACTAACCTATTGACAACCGCGCGTCGAACGGTTCAAAACAAAATTCTTAAAAAGGATAAGGAAAACCTACACGCAGGTCAGATATGGATAAAGTTTTGCCATCCTACTAAGTGCAAGTGACGGTTCTACCCGCACAATCACGAAAGAGGAAGCAAGACTTCCTGTTATCAACCACGTTCAAAGGTTAACTTATCCTCAAAAGGTGAGGAAAACCTACACGCAGGTCAGATAAGGGTAAAGTTTTGCCATCCTACTAAGTGCAAGTGACGTTTCTACCCGCACAATCACGAAAGAGGAAGCAAGACTTCCTGTTATCAACCACGTTCAAAGGTTAACTTATCTTAATGCCTTAGAAATTTCGAAAAGGAAAACCTACACGCAGGTCAGATAAAAGTTAAAGTTTAGCCATCCTACCAAGTGCAAGTGACGGTTCTACCCGCACAATCACGAAGGAGGAAGCGAAACTTTAACCCATTATCAACCACGTTCAAAGGTTCTTATTCTAAACACTTGGAAAATTGCTAATTTAAACTAAGTATGCAAGTCATAAGTTTATAAAGCAAGGAACCCAAGGAAGGAAATAACAATCTTAGCAAAAAGATTAATATTTCAAGAATATATTACAAGAATGGCCGGGTAACTACCCGCCTAAAAGAATAAAACTATACAAGTCTATCTTAGCAATGGGAAGGGATCTTCAGGATCAAGCTTCAGGGCCGCTTCCACTTGGACCCGCTCCGTCAGAAGAACGGGGTGGTTCGAGGAACGCTTTGAGGACAGCTAACCCATCATCAGCCGCAGCTACTTCGTCCACCTTTTCCACCACTGGATGCGGGAAGGCGGCGTATTGGTTCAATGCTTGGTCATAAATGGCTTCGGTATCCACATCGAACAAAGGGAAGTTGGAAGGCGGGACGCCTTTCTCAACAAACCCTAGACCAAGCAGGAAGCCGGCCTTTTCCCCATCCTCATGAGAAGCGTTGAGGGCTGCGGTCATAGCATCATCGTAAGAGGTCTCTGAAAAGACCCGACGCACAACCTACAAAAAAAAAAATAAAAAAAAAATATACAAGTATTAGAACCTTTTCTTACAAAAGAAAAGCGTGAAGATAAAGCTAAACATACCTGAGGCAACGCTTCTCGAAGAAGCCATTGGAGGGCAGCTTGAGCTTCGTTACGGGCGCGTTCGGCTTCGCTCTTGTTAAGGTTGGCAAGTAAAACTTCCTTTGCGGCAGCCTCTTCGACGCCCTTAAGCTTCCGCTCGGCGTGGTCAAGCACCCCCCTCTGGTCCAGGATTTCCTGGAGTTTCTTGGCATCTTCCATTGCCAAGGCATCATGAGCGCGTTGGAGAGCCTCTAATTTGGCCTTGAGCTCCTCATTCTCCACACGCAAAGGCTCAGCAACGGCTTCAGCCTTGGCAGCCCTCTCGGTTGCGTTTCGCGCAGTCTCCCTGGCCAGCCGAAGCTGTTCATTCACAGCTTGGGCAGCCTTGGAGCGGGCCTCGAGTCGCGCCTGAACTTCAACCTCGAGGGCCTTGAAGGCCTTTTCCTTGTCGGCGGCAGCTGCCGCCAGCTGTTGGTTCTCCTCCCGAAGAGCACGCGCCTCAGATACGTCCTTGGCACGAGCTGCTTTCAACTTGTCGTTTTCACGACAAAGCAGCTCGACGCGCGGCTGCATCCGGGCCTGGAGAACCCGAAGCTCATTGGTTAGCCTACCCTCCTGGTAGCCAACCATGGCTTCCTCCAACGCACCCGGGGGAGCAGCGTGGCGAGCCCAGTCCACGCACTCCACAGGTGTGCGAAGGGTTGTTCCTCGGCGGATGTTCCATCGTGGAACATACACTTCATTGGAATCCGACACTGCAAAAGAAGCAAAGGCAGTAAGGAAAAGATGATAAAAAACATAAGGGAAAAAGAAAGGAACCCTACGCACCTGTAGGGTCAATGACAGGCCGATAGCCGCCAAACCCATCACCTGAACCTAAAGGAAATCCATCCAACAGGTCAGGCAGACGGGAAGGTGGCAAAGATCGGCGGGAAGCCCTGCGCGTACCTGATGGTCCGGCCGTCGGTGCCGGGGGCGCGGGCATGGTGGCAGCCGCCGTGGTCGCCGTTGTGGTCGCCGCCGCGGTCGCCGCCTCCTCAGCAGCAGCAGTAACCGCCGGCTCCGTGAAGGATGCTGTAAAAATCGCACTCACGGCCGGCGGTGACGTCATCTCGGCCGGAACAGTTGGCTCGAAGGAACGAGCAACTGGACTAGCGGATGCAGGCGCAGGCGCCTGGGTCGACGCCTCAGGAAGGCTGACCGAGCCTACCGTCATGGGCGGGGAGGTACTCCCCTGCGGTTCACCTCGGAATGCGTCAACATCCACGCCTGCACAAAGAAGAAAGTGAAATTAAAGAAGTAATAAATCTGCAAAGACATTATGATTGTACTTACGGGTTCTCTTGACCCTGAACGTACGGACGGGCGGGGAGGAACCCGATGGAGCTGGCCTCTTGGTACCGGTCACCGTCGTCTTCGTTGGTTCTCCGGAGGTAACGGTCGTAGCCTCCGGAACAGTGGTCTTCTCACCACCGGGCTTCCCCGCCACCTCTTCACTATCTGACTCCGAGTCAGATAGAACCACCGGACCAGCCGTGGAGGCCTTCTCCTTCCCTTTCCCGCCGGCAGCAGCTTTCTTCTTCCGCACCAATGGAGGAGCATCTGAGGATTCCTCAGAAGAAGACAGGTCAAGAATTCCAACAGCGGGTACAGCGTTAAGGGGTTGAGGAAAGAATATCGCCTTACCTGGCCGCCGGTGGCTCAGGATCTCGTGGCCCAGCGGATAGACCTCCACAAACCGATCCGCTGTTTGCTCCAGGATGGGCAACTCGCCCTCGTCCAAAGCACGAGTACCCATCCGCGCGGGACCGTCGGCTTCCCGCGGAAACAGAAGCGACTCCAAATCATTTCCCTCTGAAAGAAAAGAAACAGTTAGAAGACAAACTCGTATCAAAAAGAAAGACAAGACATACCATAGGGAATAGAGTTCAAACCGTATTCGAGAAGGATGGGAACCTGAGACGCATCCTTCCACACCCGGCTCATCCCTAACATGACCATCCCGGACTCCGCAAACCGGTAAACCGGAGATTGGATCCGGGATATCTTCGAAAACCATTCCGCCTCCTGGTAATTGGGGGCGTGAAGGCTCGGTATCGCTTGGCCATTTTTAAACTTCATGGCTAGGGGGATGGCGCGGGCAGAAATGTAGAAGAATTCCTGCTTCCACGCGCGAAGACTGCGCTCGGTGTCGCAAATCTTCAGACCCTTAATACGGGTCGTCAGGGTGTACCACCCTTGGATGCACCTCCAGGTATAGAAGGTCATCAGGCGGTCCACATGGGGCTCGATGCCCAAAATCCGGCACACCCACTCAAAATGGCGAATCTTGGCGATCGCCATGGGGTGCAGCTCGGTCAAATGGACACCGTGCCTCTCAAGGACACGGTAAACAAATTTTGTCAATGGGAATCTAAGATTCCCATAGACAAAAAATGCAGCATAAACCCCGATCTTGCCACTGGGGGCATCGTACACGGTCTGGTGGGATTCAGGAAACTCAGGCTCGAGATGATCGAGCATGAACTTCCTGACAACATACCGGTACTGATCGCCGGGCAGAGCACACTGGCACTCACCAGCAGTACCCCTGTCGTCAGCTATAGCTTCAGCATCACGAGAGGACATTTTTGCAGAAAGAAGAGTGATTTCGGGAAAATGCTTGCCTGAAAAAGGGGAGTATTTGCCGGAAATCACTAAGAAGAAGAAGAAGAGTGAAAAGTGTGAATTGCAAATAACCCTCTCCCCCTTTATATAGTAATCGCAATTAATGCGGTGAATTTAATGCGGAGGAGAGAGAAATCAAAGGTGCAATGAAACTATGACACGTGGCAAAAAGCAAGCTGGCAACAGCTGTTGAAAGGACGTGTGCCAGTAATTTCGCGGCCACGCGCCCGAAAAATCATGCCCACGCGCCTGAAAAAGCGTCTGGAATGACCATGTTCTGTCACGTCACCATAACTTCCTGCACGTTCTGACACAGTCAGAAGAAACCGTCGCACGACGTTTCAGAGGTTTGGACTGTTCTTATCTTTTCACCAACTCTTCGAATTTCAAAATTCAAAATTCGAAAATATTAAAAAGCGGGAAAATACCCCTTACCTTGGCAAACAAGTAACCATAAGCCGGGTGCGGGTACAGTGTTAAGGCAAAACCCTTCACATACCTAGCACCCGCAGGGAATTGAAGCCAAGTACCTTGGCAAACAAGTAACCATAAGACGGATGCGGGTACAGTGTAAAGGCAAAACCCTTCACATGCCTAGCACCCGCAGGGAACTGAAGCCAAGTAAACCTTGGTGAACAAGTAACCGTAAGACGGATGCGGGTACAGTGTAAAGGCAAAACCCTTCACATACCTAGCACCCGCAGGGAACTGAAGCCAAGAAAATCTTGGCGAACAAGTAACCGTAAGACGGCCGCGGGTACAGTGTTAAGGCAAAACCCTTCACATACCTAGCACCCGCAGGGAATTGAAGCCAAGTATTCCTCGGCAACCAAGTAACTACAAGACGGGTGCGGGTACAGTGTAAAGGCAAAACCCTCCACATACCTAGCACCCGCAGGGAATTGACGCCAGGAATACCTTGGAAGTAAAGTAACCGTAAGACGAGCGCAGGTACAGTGTCAAGGCAAAACCCTTCACATACCTAGCGCTCCGCTGGGAATTGAAACCAAGAAGGATCTTCTTGGCAATGCTTGCGGAAACGGAAATAACATCCCCGCATAGCGGGAACGTCGAGAACTACGTTGTTTGAAGCTCCAGGATGGAATTGGTGGTCTTAACATAATTGATCACTATGTTCAAAACTACCAAAACCTCATGGAAAATCCATACAACTGGGACTCAATGCTCCTGACTTGCAAGGAGGTTACAGACCTACCCGCATCATACCCAAAGACCAAGCAGGAAACTCGGGCATTTCTGCAAGTGACAAGGACTTCCGCGGAAAGAATCCCCATGGAAAACCTTACAAAACCCTTTTCAAAACCCTTTGCTCAAGTCCAAAAGTTCACCTCACTTTATTAAACACGCATGAGAAGAACATTGGACTGGGGGGACTTGAAGAGGTAGGTCCCAGCAGAGCCCAGTTGGTCCCGCAAGACTCACCTTAAACAGGGACGTCTGCGCAGAAACCAACTGGATCCGCAGGACCAACCATGCTCAGAGACGTGACGTCCTTACGCGCAGTACGCAAGCTGTTCCCGCAGGAAATGCCTCCCATGGTGAAGGACTCCGCCTGTTCCCGCAGCCTCGGATACAAGCCATGAGGGAAGGCCACCCGCGCAGCATGGCTACACGCACTAGGTACTTAGCTCTCGATCATTCAGTGTCACCTGAAGGAATGAGCAAAGCCGGGAGCAATCCCGCACAGAGGCGGGAGGGGGAATACTCCCGCCCAAATAAGCCAGTCTGTATACTGAAGGACCTTTTACTGTACCTGACGAAGTATGGGCGAAAGATCTGATCAGAGATACGACAGCTCACTGATACAGTATGGCGAGCAACATGCTCCTGTACTGTATCACTATTAGCCGCTGCCTACTCACCAACTACTGTCATACCACGAGCGTAGCCGGCAGTTGGTGGAAAGGGAATAGTATACAGCAGGCCTGGTCACTATCAGCCGCTGCCTACTCACCAACTACCAGCAGGGCACGTGCGTAGGCTACTGTTGATGAACAGGAACACTGTTGCAGCCGGCCATACCTCCTTGGAAACCTACCTTCGGCTATAAATACCCCAAATGGTATGATCATCTCAACATATCTTATCACATTATCATCATAATATACCTGATATCTGCTCTAGCAATCTCTTAATATACTTTTATATTTAAAGAGCAATCTAGTCTGATTCTCACGCCGGAGGGTGGTCACAAGGAGGAACCCCCCCCCTTCTCAGTGACGAGCTCACGGTGTCTGTTTTGCAGGTTATCAGAAGAACCATCTTCCAAGGGTCTAACCCCTCGTGGGAAACATCTCTCCAACCCCCAGGTTACCAGTAATCTGACCGGGGTCCGGTTAGTGTTTCTTCACAAATCAAAAGTACTTTTATATATATATATATATATATATATATAAAAGAGCTTTTAACTAACCTAGAGATAACAACGTAAAATAAGTAAAAGATAAGCTCCAGCCAACAAAAGAGATGAACGCCAAACAAGCCGATAACTCAAATCAATTAAACAAAAAGATAATTAAAATAAAAATAAAATGCTCTTTCTTTAGAATTTTTCATCAATTTCGAGTCGATTAAATTAATCACACATCAAGTTCTACGTTATAGTTAAAACGACTCTAATCATACTGCTTGAATAATATGTTTGAATGCCTATATGTACAATATGGTTTGATTTTCTATTATCTATAATTGGTCTGGTTCGGTTAATTAAGTTATGCTATACATCATAACCATAACTTTTGGTTAATCAGTTATGGCTTAATCGAACCATCGGTTGATTGTTCAGTTTGGTTAATGATCTAGCATCCCAGCTCGTAACAAAGGGAAAATGTGACATTCATATACCTTAGAAATATATATCAAACAAACAAAAGGAAATAAAAAAAAATAAATCAAACCGTGCAAACCTTTACTCACTTAGGCGTCCCAACATTACATTTTATTTCGTTTTTACACAAAATACATGAACCCAAATCACCTGCTCTTATTAATAACATGATTGTTTCAAGCAAGCTTAATCCAAGCAAGGGGTAAAAAAGTAAATGTTATCCAACCGATCATTACTCGGAGAATTACCACCAAACACCAACAACCCATCTTTCCCATCCAACTTAGCCACCCGAAACGCACACCACCCTCGTGGACACAGTGGTCCCCACCACCCGAACCATAAGTTTCGGTCAAAGCTAAAATCCGAGCCGAATTCGAATTTGGTTATTTTCGGCTTGGTTTTGTTTATGACTAAATAAACTCAAAACCGAATAACTCAAAAACCGAAACATGCCTATTTACTAAGAAGACAACCAATGGATCGATGAAGGTAATTTTTTTTTTTGAACGGCATCAATGAAGGTAGTCTATGTTTAAAAAGAAACCCTATTAAACCTTCATCTTAATATCTTAAAATCATCAGCTTTAAAATGTCTACGATTATTTCAGGTATGCTTCAACAAACCCTATCCTGATAGAAAAAAAGAGAGGGCCCACCCCCTCCTTTAATGTAGAAGGGGAAAGATAATTTAACTCAAACCACTTTGAGTGCGCCCGGGTCAGTTTTACTCCGGTTTTGAGCCCTAACCAACACCAAAACCGAAATTTTCAGTCAGGCAAGTTTAACATCCTAGTCCTACATATTGAACATGTTATTTGTGAGCATGAAATCATCATGTGTATCAGGATCCTTGGTACACTAGTTGAAAATCTCATCCAATGCTGCAAGAATGGTCCAAAGCATAAATGATTAAAGTTGTTCTTCATGATGGAGTAGTATCCCTATAATCAATTATTAGTGACTTTAATAATGTACAACAAGCCATCTGCAGGTTCCAAATCAACATATCATTAACCTTAACACATGTGGATAAATATAATTTTCATATTAGTTGCTTTTTAATGAAGTATTAAGCCTAACAACAAATTTGATACGGTAACGAAAGCAATCAAATGACTCAAGAATTCTCTAGGTTACCAAAAACTTCAATAAGCACCAAACAAACTGATGAAACATATTAAACTAAAAGATAACTAGAATAGAAAATTATTCAAAATTACAATGCTCATGCATCAGAATTTTTCATCAGCTTCCACTCGATTAACTAATCACACATCGGGCTCTAAGTAATAACTTAAAACGGTTCTAATCATACTGCTTGAATAATATGTTTGAATGTATGTGCGTATAATATTGTTCAATTAGCTGTATGTATAATCGATTCAGTTGATTGAATTGTGTCATACGTCATAACCATAACTTTCGCTTAATCGGTTATGACCTAACTGACCCATAGTTAATTTCAAACCAAACGAAATTCAAAAAATGTAAATCAAACCGTGCAAGCCTCGTCTCAAATCTTTATTTCCGTTTAGGAATCCAAACATCACATTTTATTTCTTTTTTACACAAAATACATGAACCCAAATCACTTGCTCTTGTTAATTATCAAACATGACTGTTACCAGCAAGCTTAATCCAAGCAAGGGGTAAAAAAGTAAATGTCGTCCAACCGATCATTACTCGGAGAATTACCACCAAACACCAACAACACGTCTTTCCCATCCAGCCTCCCACCCGAAAACGCACACCACCCTCGTGGACCCGGGTGGTCCCCACCGCCCGAACCATCCTCCACCCTGGTCCACTCAAACGTCTCCGTGTCCAGCACATACACCTCGTGTGTGAACCTCCCCGCACCCAAATGACCCAAATCACTAGGGTCCACTTCACCACCACACACAAATATGTACTTCCCAACACCAACACTTGAAAACACACTTCTAGGTGTCGGTTTCTCACCCGTCGTCTCGACCTGGATCCATTTCTCGGTTTCCGTGTCAAAATAATGCACGTCATCGACCTCCATACCCGCAAAACCATACACCACCCAGATTTTCTCTCCAACCGCAGTGAGCCCGGGCCCACCTCTACCTTTGAGATTATCTCCAGGTAAAGGAAACTTAGCCCATGTTTTGTCAACAACATTAAAAGCCCATAAATCATTAAGTCGGCCCGCAACACCGCACCCACCAAAAACATACATGTGCCGATCATCAGTGGTTACCGAGTGGTAGCTACGGTGAGCTGGCCCGGTGTCCCCAGAAGACAATAGGGTCCACTTGTTTGTACAGGTGTCGAAAGAATAGAGCTCGTTGAGCTCAGCGTGTGTTGCGTCTCGACCGCCAAACACGTATATGGTGTGACCAATAGAAGCCATGGTCACACCGACTCGTGGAGGCGGGATATCACCGGTTACCTCAGCTACGGACCACGTTAGCTCGTTTAGGTCAAAGACGTAGAGTGAGCTGTCCACAGGGACTCGGGGCTTGAACTCGCCACCAAAGGCGTAAGCTTTGTCTCCAACAAAAGTGATTGCATGTGAGCTTCTTGCACCAGGACCAGATCCTTTTTGGTTCAACTGCAAATAATAATATTTTGCAGTTAGTTAATACGGTTTATTTGGTAAAATCTAAAATCATGAATCAGTGATCATTGATTGACATAATTAACATCCAATGATGAACAAAGCGGACAACAATTATGGTTGTGACGAATTTGATAATGCTTTAGCTTGAATTCAAGAACACCATTAACTGATCCCTAAATAACCACTTTCATGTCAACAAATGTTGCAGCCTGCTTCTATTGGGGAACAAAGTGTAACCTAACTAGGGCTGTAAGTGAACTGATCGTTTGACAAACTGTTCGGCAGGAAGTTCGTTTATGTATGTTTGTTTAATAAATGAACTAACATGAACAAGGAATTTCGTTCGACTAACTAAATGAACAAACACAAACATTGGCATTTGTGTTCATGAACGCTTGATAATGTATTTGTTGCCATCTGTTTATGTTCGTTAATTTTTGTTTCTTTATGTATGTTCATTAAAGATTTTTAATAAATATTTTAGGCTTTTCTAATCTTATTATATAGATTTAGGCAAAATTATCAACCATAAAACAAAATACAAAAATTAATTTATATGCAAATTATCCCCCGTATTACGGGGTTGTTTTACATTATTAGTTTCTAATATTTATATATTTTTTAGGATTTTACTTTTATTTATTGTAAGTAATTTATATTATAGCATTTTCATATCAAATATTTGATGAGATTAATTTTTAATATAATGAGATGTTACCGTTTAAGAGCTATCTGGGTTTGGTGAGACCCATGCCCATGAATTCAGGTCAAATGCATGAGAAGCCTTCATTTACAAATAAAGCAATCTGGTGGCTTGAGAGAATTTAGAGAGGTTTCTTTTATGAAAAAAGAGAAATAACTATGTCTCTATACCGACTGAACCATACGGGGTTATTTTACGTTATTTGCTTCTAATATATATACTTTTTGTATTTTAATTTTATTTATTGTAAGGAAGTTAATAATATACTTAGGTTCGATGAGTAAAGAGTTCGTAAATAAATAAGATGTTATAACCCGGTTTAAAAGCTTGGCCCGCTTATTTTTTTACTATAAAATTGTTTTTAATTATAAAGCATATCGTTTTTTTAATTGAATATTAATTTTTAGTGTATCCCTATTTTATAGGATTTTCATATCAAAAATTTGTTGGGATTAATTTTTAATATAATGAGATGTTATAACACGTTTTAAGGGTTATTAGGGCTTGGTGAGACCCATACCCATGAATTCAGGTCAAATGAATGAGAAGCCTCTACTTACAAATAAAGCAATCTGGTGGCTTGAGTAAATGTAGAGAGCAACCAGAAACTAAAGGTTTCGTTTATATATATTTAAGACTAACATATGAATATCAATGTTAAAAAACACCAACACTAACTTGGTAGTTGGATCGAACTGAGTTAGCCAAATTATATAAATGATTGTTTGTGTTCGTGAGCCATGAATGAAAAGAACAAGAGACTTAGTTGGGTTCGTTCACTTGTCCGATGACAAACATGAACAAGGCCTTGCTTGACCCTGAACAACCAAACCCTAACATAATTTATAATTTACTTAAAACCCTGCCTTCTGTTTAACTCAGAAGCAGACCAGTATTAAGGAATTGGAACAATAATAACTGGTCAATTTCATGAGCTGCAAGTCCGTAAGTTACATATTATCAAATGTTTATTAGATCAAACAACTAAGATGTCAATCAATCAATCAATCAATCATACCCAGTAAAATCCCACCGACAGCAAAGCTATAGGTAGGGTCTGGGGAGGGTGGGATGTAGACACACCGTACCTCTATCCAAAGGAATAAAGAGGTGGCTTCCAGAGAGACCCTCGGCTCTAAGTACATGTGTATGAAGCAAAATAAAGGAAATCAAAGTTTAACAGTTATATAAAAACTACTACTAATTATAATAATATTAATAATAAGGTCACAGTTTAACAGCAATATAAAAGCTAATAATAATAATAATAATAATAATAATAATAATAATAATAATATATGTAAGGGAAATACCATTATGGTATGTGACCTAAATAAGTTAAGTCTATTCAATTCTCTCTAACAATCCTTAACTTTAATTATAGGTGACAATTAACCAAATAAGATGCAATTAACCAAATAGGTGACAATTATATGATGAAGAAGAAGCTGACCTTAAGCCATTTGCCTTGCGTTACAGCCATTGTTGTTCAACTACTGAGAACACTCTCCTGCTTATTATTATATAAGAGCTAGTGGCCAGTTGTTATATAGAAAACCATTTTCTATCTAAATTAATCGCTAGTAGGTTACATCTACACTAAATTAATATAGTGCGGGTCACATCTAAGGTAAGCGGGACGTGTGTTATTAAGTTGATAAAGGGCCTTAACCCCACCATGTGGCTGCTCACTAGAGTTATAAATTCTAACAGGTTAACTCAACCAAAACCGGTTACAAACTGATAATAAAAAACTAGTTAGACCATTCATTATGGGCGTTTAAGGGGGTTGAAGGGACGGTTTTGGTTTTGAACACCGCAAAGGGGCGCTATTGTAGGGGCACTCGAGGGGGGGGTTCACTTTTCATGCACGCATACATATATATGTGTGTGTATATATATGAAATAAATAATGGGCCGGTAAAGGGGCTTTAAACCAGAGTGGAGCGTTATGGAGAAGCGCTCCGAAGCCCCATTTCCTACATGGTGATGACGTAGAGGGGCTTTAAAGCCCATCCATAATGTGTTGCCTTAGGGGCTTTTAGTTTTTCACACAGAACTGGTTAACTGAAGTTAGGTTAATAAGGCTAGTATTAATAGGGTTAATTTTAATAGCTTATTAGTGGTTAATCGATTAATAACCGAACTAAACCAGCTACATAAGTTAGGGATTTTTCCCTTCAATACCGGTTAGGAATCGTAACCGGTTTTACTGTTTTACTAATAATCAGTTTCAGTTTGTGACATATATTTTAGAAACTGGTTAACCAGTATTTACACCTCTACCGATCACCATGGGTCTCTTCATGACTCATATCCATATATGCCTTTTCTTATTTCACATATTTACATATATGATTTTAATAGTTTTTATTTATGTGATTGACTTGATTGCTAGAGAATTACAGTGTCTCTGAAGTGGCGGACCCAAAAAAGTTTCCATAATAATCAAAAAAGTCTCTTAGTTAACTATTGTTATATACTTACATGGGTCATTCGGGATTTTTTTAATATAACATGTTTTTAAATGTTATATTTTTATGCGAATAGAAGAGTAAAAACCTAAATGGGAATAGAACTTTTTGGGGCAGCTGCGGTTATTTCATTTATTGTGTGACGACGAAAATCACTTAACATTTGTATAATGTATAACGTCTTTTTGATTAACAATTTTAAAATATTACATAACTGCGTAATACAAACTGTACATGTAGGGGTATGGTACTAAACCCGGTTTTACGACCTTAAATTTATTATATTGGCTTATTTTATTATATGGACTAATACAATGTTATTGGGCTGAGGGGGTTTTGTGGAGGTAACCCTAACTGGGCTAGGCCCATTAGGGTACCATGATGGTGGCCATGAGGCTCTCTATATAAGGAGGTCTCCACCTCCTTATTAATGGGTCATGCTCAATAAGAGCCACCACCACTTTTTTGTGTCTGTAAACAAGAGATCTTTGAGATTTCTTAGCAGTCACCTCCACACCCCCGAAAAACTATTGCAGGTCTCAAGCAACCGGAGAAGAAGATCAAGACGTGGTTCGTTCATCTCGAAAATCCGTGGAAACATCGTCATGGATCAGGTCAGATTCATTTCATGCTTCGACATTGGCGCCATCCGTGGGAGGGCAACGAACTACCCTTCGATCTTCCTCTCGGCTGTCAGATCTCTCCCAGGAAAAACCCAGATCTGGAAGTTTACAGAAAAAGACTTCAAGGCTTGTTCTATTAAAGCTCAAAAAGATCCATAGATCTAAAGGAGGCTTCCAGATCTGTGCAAAAAGAAACTGCCTGATTCGAATGATCAAGTCTCCGGATCTGTGATGGTTTTAAATCCGCTCCAAGCTTCAGATCTATCTAGATCTGATTTACAGATCTAGATCTAGATTACTGACCTGGATTTTAGGTTTAAAATTGCAGATCTAACTCTTAAATATCAGATCCAAAAATTACCAGACTTCCGCCGCCATGTACGCGCGCCCGCGGATTCTCACTCCGCAGCCATGCATGTGCCGCCGCGGGAACCACCATGTGGGTTTTGCGCAAAAGACCTCCACCATGTGGGTTTTGCGCAGAAGACACCCACCACGCATGCTCGCCAGCGGGTCACCATTCCGCCGACATGCGTGAGCGCCCGTGGGAACCACCGCGGAAACCACCATGTGGGTTTTGCGCAAGAGACCTCCGCCATGCACGCGCGCTCGCGAGTCACCACTCCATCGCAGTGCATGCGCGCATCAGGCCACGCGCCAAACTTAAAGGTTGGGAATCCTCATAATATCCCATATGGCTACGCGCCATACTTAAAGGTTGGGAATCCTCATAATATCCCATATGGCTACGCGCCAAACTTAAAGGTTGGGAATCCTCATAATATCCCATATGGCTACGCGCCATACTTAAAGGTTGGGAATCCTCATAATATCCCATAAGGCTACACGCCATACTTAAAGGTTGGGAATCCTCATAATATCCCATATGGCTACACGCCATACTTAAAGGTTGGGAATCCTCATAATATCCCATATGGCTACACGCCATACTTAAAGGTTGGGAATCCTCATAATATCCCATATGGCTACGCGCCATACTTAAAGGTTGGGAATCCTCATAAACCCATCAGGCCACGCGCCATACTTAAAGGTTGGGAATCCTCATAAACCCATCAGGCCACGCGCCAAACTTAAAGGTTGGGAATCCTCATAAACCCATCAGGCCAAGCGCCAAACTTAAAGGTTGGGAATCCTCATAAACCCATACGGCTTTGCGCCGAATACAAGACCTAACGCGGCTCCGCTCCGTTCAACATGCGCACCACCATGATGCTTGAGCGCAGTCGCATATCACATGCTCATGCACCACATATGCTCACGCATCACATATGCTCACGCATATTACATGTGCTTACGCATCACATGCTCACACATCACATCAGTGCACGCAACATCTGCGCATGGCGCATGACACAAAGTCTACGCGCACGCGCATGCAACATCTGCGCGTGGCGCGGGACATAAAGTCTACGCGCATGCGCATGCGACATATGCGCGTGGCGCATGACAAAACCAAAGCCTATGCGCAAGCGCATGAAACATCTGCGCATGACACACAGTCTACGCGCACGCGCACGCAACATCTGCGCATGGCGCATGACATAAAGTCTACGCGCACGCGCATGCAACATCTGCGCGTGGCGCGGGACATAAAGTCTACGCGCACGCGCATGCAACATCTGCGCGTTGCGCATAACACAAAGCCAAAGCCTATGCGCAAGCGACACAGCAAATGAGAATAGTCTAATCCCAAATCAGGATAAGGACAACCTCATTTAGCAGCAATGAACTAGGGGACTATCGTGGTATACCACCACTGCATTATCGCGATGGAAGACATCCGACTCTTAGGGCGGGAGCCTAACAATATCCCAAACGGCCACGCGCCAATGTTCGGCTACGAGTCGCGCAAGCACCCATAACATTATTACTATGGCCGTTTGTGCCTCCATTATTATTTTGAAGACAAGCTGGGATAGTCATCCTGCGTAGAAGAGGCCCTTGTGGGCCAGTCATTATCATTATTATTATAGCTCGTAAGCCGCAACTAGCGCAAGCTTCATTACTCTTATAGCTCGTAAGCCGCAACTCGCGCAAGCTTCATTACTCTTATAGCTCATAAGTCGCCTCGCGCGCAAGCTTCATTATTCTTATAGCTCGTAAGTCGCCTCGCGCGCAGGCTTTATTATTCTTATAGCTCGTAAGTCGCCACGCGTGCAGGCTTTATTATTCTTATAGCTCGTAAGTCGCCACGCGCGCAGGCTTTATTCTTATAGCTCGTAAGTCGCCACGCGCGCAGGCTTTATTATTCTTATAGCTCGTAAGTCGCCTCACGCGCAGGCTTTATTATTCTTATAGCTCGTAAGTCGCCTCACGCGCAGGCTTTATTATTCTTATAGCTCGTAAGTCGCCTCGCGCGCAGGCTTTATTATTCTTATAGCTCGTAAGTCGCCTCGCGCGCAGGCTTTATTATTCTTATAGCTCGTAAGTCGCCTCGCGCGCAGGCTTTATTATTCTTATAGCTCGTAAGTCGCCTCCCGCGCAGGCTTTATTATTCTTATAGCTCGTAAGTCGCCACGCGCGCAGGCTTTATTATTTTCATAGATCCGTAAGTCGCCTCGCGCGCAGGCTTTATTATTCTCATAACTCGTAAGCTGCCTCGCGCGCAAGTTATGTTACATTATTATCGAGATGCGCGCTCTACCTTTTATCAGGCCTCGCGCCACTATTGTTATGATGCGTGCTATATCTTATTCATGCCAGGGCACCATCATTATCATAAAGACCACAACATGTCACCATCATGAAGAAAACCTCCCAAAACTCAAAGACAATAAAGACAAGGCCGAATAAAAGGGAAAAAACCGCCTCATGGCCTAACACACCTCATAAAGTCCAGCGCTCCACCTAGACGCTTGCGCGCCCAGGAGCAACGCTGGACTTGGGGGGCTTGTAGGGGTATGGTACTAAACCCGGTTTTACGACCCTAAATTTATTGTATTGGCTTATTTTATTATATGGACTAATACAATGTTATTGGGCTGAGGGGGTTTTGTGGAGGTAACCCTAACTGGGCTAGGCCCATTAGGGTACCATGATGGTGGCCATGAGGCTCTCTATATAAGGAGGTCTCCACCTCCTTATTAATGGGTCATGCTCAATAAGAGCCACCACCACTTTTTTGTGTCTGTAAACAAGAGATCTTTGAGATTTCTTAGCAGTCACCTCCACACCCCCGAAAAACCATTGCAGGTCTCAAGCAACCGGAGAAGAAGATCAAGACGTGGTTCGTTCATCTCGAAAATCCGTGGAAACATCGTCATGGATCAGGTCAGATTCATTTCATGCTTCGACATAAGAATTGTTAATGATGTACTAAGTTATCTTTTAATATTAACAAATTTTTATAATGTTATTAAATTGTAACCAATTATCATTACAATACATAACCAGTTATCGTTATCATATGCAACTGTTTTACTTTAATTCTAGCTTTGCGAGTCTAATCAAACTTGATACATAAAACTCAGGTTCGAACATATTTAAGATTGAATAACTACTAAATTCATATATACCCGACTCTGTTAAACTAAAACAAATATGCTTGACAAGATAATAAAACAAAGAAAATAGAGTAGACAGGACCCAATTTGTAACCAATTTAAAGAGAGAAGGTAGCAAAATATAGCATGGGTCATGCTGTTGTTTTGATATATCAAATTCACAATCATTCTTTTAGTCGCAAAGATTCCTTGTACGTCAAAATTTATCAATGATTAGTGTTTGGATAATGAAGTTTTATTAATTTAAAATATATTATTTTATTGAAAAGTTAATAAAATGTTATTCTATGTATTTTTAACAAATGTACAGTAAAACCTCTATAAATTAATAATGTTGGGATCGAGATATTTTATTAATTTATCGAGATATAATTATATCGATAAATTAATAAATTTTTATTTAAAGAGTTTGCTTATATTCATGAGCAGCTCTCAAATTAATGCATCGATCTTCAAAATTTTCATATCCGTTCACTTTAAACAGAAAAAAGGACTTTCAAAATTCCCATATACATTCACACATTAATGAACTTGTCAAGTTCAGTATACATGGATCTAGATTGATCACTATAAAATGTCTAATGATAAATTTTAAAATCACATCAATTAGGGTTTCTAAACTAAAAAGTTCAAAGCATTGAAGAAACTATGGCTGATACCATTCAAAATCCAGTTGATGATGATTCAATACCTTTAGAACCAGTCACTCGGAAAGAGGCATTGCAAGTGGCAACAACTCTTCACAACTTTTTGTTGCAATAAGAGATGTAGTGTCTCAACTCTTAAGCATGGTTGTAAAAGTCGTTAGGCAGCCCTAGGCGGTCGACTAAGGAGTCGCAAGTACTCGGGTGTAGTCGGGGATTACTCGGAAAATACCTACGGAGTACTCGGCCGATGTGGGGAGTACTCAATCTAGGCGGGGAGTAATCGGGGAGTACTCGGCCGCCTACTCGGGAGTTTTACAACATTGCTCTTAAGTGCAACTGGGATTTTTAATATGAACTCAATATAGATTTGAAGTTCACAAAATAACAAGTGGCTACAAATTCATTTTTACTAGACAATCCTAGAATTTTGGAATATTTTAATAATTATTAATTTATAGTTTCGATCAGACCAATGTATTTACATTGGAATTCAAAAAAAATTATTATTCATCGATTGAGGTCCAACTTTGTACCGGTACCAAGTTGGAACCTGACAAATTATTAATTTTATTAAGTTTATTAATTTATCGAGTATTAAATTAAAGATGTTCTATTGTAAATCATTCCCTTTTTTTCTCACAACAACAATTGGGCTCTCTCGTGGACGCTCATGCTTTCACGGCTACAAACCAATTTTGTACCGGTACCAAGTTGGAACCTGACAAATTATTAATTTTATTAAGTTTATTAATTTATCGAGTATTAAATTTATCGAGTATTAAATTAAAGATGTTCGATTGTAAATCATTCCCTTTTTTTCTCACAACAACAATTGGGCTCTCTCGTGGACGCTCATGCTTTCACGGCTACAAACCAACAACTGCATTCTCTATTTTACGTATGCAATTGCCCCTCTCTTTCTCTCTATTCAGGGTTCTCTTCGAGAATTGTTAAAAAAAAATTTGGGTCGAAGGCGAAAAAAAAATTAGGCCTTAAGTAAAAAAGAGTTTTTGCTGGATTTAAACAATTTAATTTTTAAATGTACTTACTTTGTTATGTTTTGAGTTGTGCAAACAACTTTTTGTATAAACATAGGCTTAAAAATATCTCAAGTAAGATTAGAACACACAACCTTTAGTTACTAGACCAAGCTAGTGACTGTGTAGCTGAGTTTAAACGTTAAATATACATATTGTTTTTCCAAAAATATATACATAATTACTTTTTAAAAAAATCAAGCCTAACAGGGTGTCGGCCCGTGGTCCGTCAACCACACTGCCCTTCTTGAGAGGCGGCCCTGTCTCTACTCCACATCGATGTTCGTGGAATTGACGAATCCCATTAGAGGAGATGATGATGAATACCTAGCATGAGATAAGCAAATAAAAAATATATATAATGAGTGTTGCTAAACACACCCCACTCCCTTCGTTTTTACCAGAACATACCTCTTTTCCTGAGTTTTACATTAATATGATTCAAACATTTGTTGTTTCCTTTTTTTTGTCATTTTTATTATTGTTAGTAGCTTTTATCCCCTGTATTACGGGAGTTGTTTTACATTATTCGTTTCTAATGTTAATATATTTTTTGGATTTTCATTTTATTTATTGTAAATAAATTAATAATATATTTAGGGTTTGATAATGAAAGAGTTTCACAAATAAATGAGATATTATAACCCGGATTAAAATCTATCTGAGTTTGATGAAACCCATGATTCGCTTATTTTTTTACTATACAATTGTTTCTTAATTATAAATAAAATATTTTCTAAAAACATCTAATATTAATTTTTAGTATATATCCCTATTTTACAAGATTTTCATATCAAATATTTGGTGAGATTATTTTTTTAATTTAGTGAGATGTTATAACCCGTTTAAGGGCTATCTGGGTTTGGTGAGGCATATGCCCGTGAATATGGGTCAAATGCATAAGAAGCCCCCATTTACAAATAAAACAATCTGGTGATTTGAGAGATTATAAGGAGCAACCAGAAAGCTTTTAAATGTTTCGTTTACATATATTTAAATATATTTAAGATTTTTAAAACACATTTTTTAAATATTTTTTATATATTTTTTAAAATGATTTTTTTATTCTTTTAAAATAAAAAAACACATTTCTTCTTATGTTAAATTAACACTTTTTTATTATTTAAAAATAAGATTTGTTTTTTCATAATTGTTTTATTTCTTTAGTAGTGTTTTTTAAATAGGTTTTAGAGATAGTCTGAATTTTTTTAACAAAGTTTCATATTGTTTGTTAATTAAAAAAATGGTGTATTTACGTAAACTACACAAATTTTATGAATTGACAATAAAATATCTAATGTTATTTGATAACTAATATTTTAACACAGAAATAGTGTTAGAGAAGGCAATATAAATAAAATTGTTAAAGGAATTGAAAGTTTATGAGAAAGAATATGATAAGGATGTGATATGTTTAGCCTAATCTTGTATAATTCAAAATACTCACCAATTGAGTAACTCATCTTACCATGTTTGCTTAAAAAGAAAATACAAATAAACTATTTATGATAACAAACTCGGATTACAAGGTTTGTTATGACTTATTAAATCATCAACCATAATTTGTAATGATTAAAAACAAGATGAAACCAAGATATGTGTTCTATACTTCATAATATGTAGACTAGGTAAAGACATGAACTCTATATGAAGTGGATTGAAATTAACAAAACATAGATAAAGATCCATGAAATTAAGAGAAAATTGTAGAATATTTATTACTCAACAAGAGGGAGATGGAAAATTAGAGTGAGAATAAGTAGACCGTAGAATTATAACAAATTAGCATAACCTCTCACTCTCACTTTATAATTTATATATATCATGATTCATGCCTTCTTGCATTTCTGTTAATATGCTAATGTGGCTCTTAGCTCAAAAGTCCTTTAATTTGTTCGGTGCTCTCTTGACCCGTTCGTTTCTTTTAGTTTCCATGTGAGCTTGATCCAGTAAATTTTGATTCATAATTTGCCCTACGGAGCCCAGTACACTGGGTCCATTCCGTTTGGAACACCATAATATAACATCACTCGTTTCAAGGGCAAAGAAATCAACTTATGTGTCTTTTTTACTTAGTGTAAGAAAGTTATATTCACCAAAATGGATTGGTTCTTCATACAAGGAAGGATTTACGAGTTCCAATGCATAAGAAAAACCGAACAATGCGTGCTGTGGCTATCATTCCCACCATGCAAAAGTAGATGATGGGGGGGGGGGGTTTCTATTCACTCCATTCACATGCCTCATCATCCAGACATCCACCGCACCATCTTTCTGTATTATATTACATTCCTAAGAGATAGTTTATAAGGTTGATGATTGTTGATTGTGTATTGGTCAATGCAATTACTGAATTACTTAAGGAAAAACCTAAAAACAATACACACGCGCGCACACATACACACACACATATATAGAGAGAGAGAGTGAGAGAGAGAGAGAGAGAAGAAAAAATGTTTAGTCAAATATCACATTTGAAAAACACTCATTATATAAAATGCCGAACGATCCTTGTTACTTGTACACTTATCTTTATGTCAATACTTTTATTTTAATAAAATTTTAAATATATGGGAAGTATAGCAATTTGGGGAAAACTTAACCCAACTTGTTAGTCATCGACCTCACTTAGATGGGTTTGAGAGTTTTCCAACATAAACATTAAAATGACTTACTTTTAAAGGTACGTTGAAAATGTGTTCATTTATTTTGATATTCTCACAAAGTCTGTTCAAAAAAGATTTACTTAAATAACATAGAGGAAAACCTAAAAGTTAACATTCACCCAAAAAAAACTTATTAAATAACTGTCATAAGATAATAAAACGCATCTCGAATCAAAGACAAGAAGAAATGATACAGTGATTGTAGTCTCCACTCCAGAGTAGGTGGTGTATTTGGATAATTTGCAATAGATTGTAGATGAAGATAAGATTAACGATTTCCCATTGATCACACTTTCAAATCAACGTTTACATACCATTTGAATTTAATGTCATTAACTTACTTGTCAAATTAAGGAGATTTTATTATTCATTAGACAAAAGTAGAGGTGCACAAATCGGTTTAAAACTCAAAACCGGTTTGGGTTAAAACCGGTTCGGTTTGGTCAACAAAAGTCAAAACCGGTTTACAATTGGTTTTGGTTCGAGTTGAAACCGGTTTCTTACCATGGTACGATCCGTTTCGGTTCAGGTTTTGACCGGTTTTTGCCTGGTTTTGGCCGGTTTCGGTTTGGTTAACCGGTTTGAAACCGGTTTTGGTGGAGAAAATTGCAAACCGGTTATGAACATACGGTTTCAATCGGTTCCAAACTTGTTTCTACATAATCGGTTTCAAACCGGCTCGATTTTGGTTCAGTTTTCGGGTCGGTTTAGTTAACCGGTTTATTTGCCACCTCTAAACAAAAGGATCCACTCATTCAAAAGAGGAGTATCTTCTTAAAAGTATATATTCATAGATGAGTTATAAAAGGCATTTATAAATACCAAATGAATACAACAAAGTTTTTAAAATATCAACTTGGATTCAATAATAAATCCATTCCGTTTTTCGAAACAAAGGGACAGCTAAGAACATAAACATGACTTGCATTGTGAGAGAGATTGATAATAGAAACATCATACAACATTGAGTGTTTTTATATGTCACCGCTTTTCAATGATGTACTTGATATGCATACTCCTAGCACAAGTCATATCAATCGTTTCAACTTTTAAAGAAAGAGATGTATGTAATTTGGTTATTATTAAAGTGAGAATCAAACTTATAGCCATCGAAATGATGATTGAAGTTAAAGCATCCTTGTAGCCATGTAAAAAGACGGTTAACCTTTGGATTTCACCTTTTGAAGTTGAAATGAATGTAGGAATTTTAGCTAGCTAATAAACCACCTTCACATTTTAGCCCCCAATTAAATTATTCTGAATCGTCTCGATCTAAACCTCGTAATCACTTGTTAGTTTTATTATTATTTCACCAGAAAGAAAGAAAGAAAGAAAGAAAGAATGTCGCTGGGATACGCACAGAAGCTGTCTTACAAAGAAGACGTCGGCGATGTCGGAATGTCGGAGTTCTTTGACACCCAACACGTCTTACAACATAAAGTCAGTTGCTTTCCCCTAAATTTTATTCTTATTCAACTCCATCAAACTATTATTATTATTATTATTATTATTCAAGCCCTAATTTCGAATGAAAAGTAGTATTATTTCTGAATAATAATAACTAATATAGTTTCTTGATGCAGCATATGCACCCATTATTGCTTTCATTTGTGCATAAATATTATTATTATTATTATTATTATTATTATTATTATTATTATTATTATACCTGATCGTTTCTGATATTCTTAGCTTAACTATGTTTCTTGTTCTCGTCAAATTGATAGTTTCCAATTTAGGGGTCAGCAATAACCCAACTGATAACTGATATCGCTTTTTGTTTTTTTTTTCTTTTTTTAAACCATTCATATTTTCCTTCATATATTTCTAGGTTTATACCGCCATTTCATGTATTTGGTTTTGGTTATTAACACCAAAAACTGACAAACTAACCGATTTACCCAAAAACCAATCGGTTTCAGCTATGGCTAATAACCGAACTGAACCCCTATTAATAGGAAAAGTTTTCAAAATATGATTAGGGATTATCAAACAACAGTCCAATATCAATTTCACTTCCCCCCCCCCCCCCCCCTCCCAGTTTAGGCCATCAAGCTGTTCTTATAATCTCATCGATATTACGATTTCTTTTTATTTGCAGATTGAAAAACTTGCAAAGATGATTAAAGAGGTTGAACTAGAATCCGCTCTTTTCTTTTATTGGTCGTATTAACTTCAAACAAGTATATAATGGATTGTGTGTATACTTGTCTGCCGAGTAAGCATCTGGTGGCATTTACAGGTGCAGGAATATCAACTTCTTGTGGCATACCTGATTTTCGAGGCCCGAAAGGAGTTTGGACTCTTCAGGTCTATAACCATACTTCTATTATTCTATATGCGCGTAAATGATCAGAATTTGAAGTAACATATTAACAAGCCAGTTTGCGTAGGAGAGAAAATGCAAACAATATACGCAAAAATACGGAAAAAATAAACATAAAAGGCATGTTTATGTGATGTTTTTTGTTGGATTGTAGCGCGAAGGCAAAGGTGTGCCCGAAGCATCGCTACCCTTTCATCGTGCAGCACCAAGTGCTACTCATATGGCTTTGGTTGAATTGGAACGGGCTGGTATTTTGAAGTTCGTTATCAGCCAGGTTATAAATTAATCTTGTGTTTCTTTTTGTGAAATTTGTAATTTTTATATTTTATATGTTTTGAAACCTTTTTTTTTGTGTGTAGAATGTGGATAGCCTTCATCTACGTTCTGGAATACCGAGGGACAAGCTTTCAGAATTGCATGGAAATTCATTTAGGGAGGTTTGC